>NW_028164610.1:0-26588 GCF_964263955.1 Coregonus lavaretus
GGTGTGTGTGGACAGGGGAGAGTTGTGTTGCTGGTGTGTGTGTGACAGGGGAGAGTTGTGTTCTGGTGGTGTGTGTGACAGGGGAGAGTTGTGTTTCTGGTGTGTGTGTGTGACAGGGGAGAGTTGTGTTTCTGGTGTGTGTGGGACAGGGGAGAGTTGTGTTGCTGGTGTGTGTGTGTGACAGGGGAGAGTTGTGTTGCTGGTGTGTGTGTGACAGGGGGAGAGTTGTGTTGCTGGTGTGTGTGTGACAGGGAGAGTTGTGTTTCTGGTGTGTGTGTGTGTGGGACAGGGGAGAGTTGTGTTGCTGGTGTGTGTGTGACAGGGGAGAGTTGTGTTCTGGTGTGTGTGTGACAGGGGAGAGTTGTGTGCTCTGCAGTGATGTGTCTGATATTTGACCAGGGCCTTCTGCTTGGCTCACTGCAGCAACGCTGACACACACTCTGGGAGAAAGGAGTGTGTGTGTGTGTGTGTGTGTGTGTGTATGTGTGTGTGTGTGTGTGTGTGTGTGTGTATGTATGTGTGTGTGTGTGTGTGTGTGTGTGTGTGTGTGTGTGTGTGTGTGTGTGTGTGTATGTGTGCCTGTGTTTGCTTAGCTCTGTAGATTAGAATGTCACTACCTGTCAGTGTCTGACATCTTCCCTATAATGCATCAGAAATATGACCTGAACGTCTAGGGACGTAGAGGAGGGGAGGGGAGAGAGGAGGTGAGAGAGGACGGGAGAGGACGGGAGAGGAGAGAGAAGGGAAGGGGAGAGGAGAGAGGAGGGGAGAGGAGGGAGAGAGGACAGGAGAGGAGAGAGGACCGGAGGGAGGGAGAGTGGACAGGAGAGGAGGAGAGGGAAGAGAAGGAACAGGGAAGAAGAAGAGGTGAGGGAGGAGAGAGAAAGACAGGGAAGAGGGAGGTGAGGGAGGAGAGAGAAAGACAGGGAAGAAGAGAGGAGGTGAGGGAGGAGAGAGAAAGACAGGGAAGAAGAGAGGAGGTGAGGGAGAGAGAGAAAGACAGGGAAGATGAGAGGAGGTGAGGGAGGAGAGAGAAAGACAGGGAAGAAGAGGAGGTGAGGGAGGAGAGAGAAAGACAGGGAAGAAGGAGGAGGGGAGGGAGGAGAGAGAAAGACAGGAAGAAGAGAGGAGGTGAGGGAGGAGAGAGAAAGACAGGGAAGAAGTGAGGAGGTAGGGAGGAGAGAGAGAAAGAAGACGGGAAAGAGAGGAGGTGAGGGAGGAGAGAGAAAGACAGGGAAGAAGAGAGGAGGGAGGGAGGAGAGAGAAAGACAGGGAAGAAGAGAGGAGGTGAGGGAGGAGAGAGAAAGACAGGAAGAAGAGAGGAGGTGAGGGAGGAGAGAGAAAGACAGGGAAGAAGAGAGGAGGTGAGGGAGGAGAGAGAAAGACAGGGAAGAAGAGAGGAGGTGAGGGAGGAGAGAGAAAGACAGGGAAGAAGAGAGGAGGTGAGGGAGGAGAGAGAAAGACAGGGAAGAAGAGGAGGTGAGGGAGGAGAGAGAAAGACAGGGAAGAAGAGGTGAGGGAGGAGAGAGAAAGACAGGGAAGAAGAGAGGAGGTGAGGGAGGAGAGAGAAAGACAGGGAAGAAGAGAGGAGGTGAGGGAGGAGAGAGAAAGACAGGGAAGAGAGAGGAGGGGAGGAGGAGAGAGAAAGACAGGGAAGAAGAGAGGAGGTGAGGGAGGAGAGAGAAAGACAGGGAAGAAGAGGGAGGGAGGAGAGGGAAAGACAGGGAAGAAGAGAGGAGGTGAGGGAGGAGAGAGAAAGACAGGAGGAAGAGAGGAGGTGAGGGAGAGAGAGAAAGACAGGGAAGAAGAGAGGAGGTGAGGGAGGAGAGAGAAAGACAGGGAAGAAGAGAGGAGGTGAGGGAGGAGAGAGAAAGACAGGGAAGATGAGAGGAGGTGAGGGAGGAGAGAGAAAGACAGGGAAGAAGAGAGGAGGTGAGGGAGGAGAGAGAAAGACAGGGAAGAAGAGAGGAGGTGAGGGAGGAGAGAGAAAGACAGGTAAGAAGAGGAGGTGAGGGAGGAGAGAGAAAGACAGGGAAGATGAGAGGAGGTGAGGGAGGAGAGAGAAAGACAGGGAAGAAGAGAGGAGGTGAGGAGGAGAGAGAAAGACAGGAAGAAGAGAGGAGGTGAGGGAGGAGAGAGAAAGACAGGGAAGAAGAGAGGAGGTGGGAGGAGAGAGAAAGACAGGGAAGAAGAGAGGAGGTGAGGGAGGAGAGAGAAAGACAGGGAAGAAGAGGAGGTGAGGGGAGGAGAGGGAAAGACAGGGAAGAAGAGAGGAGGTGAGGGAGGAGAGAGAAAGACAGGTAAGAAGAGGAGGTGAGGGAGGAGAGAGAAAGACAGGGAGGAAGAGAGGAGGTGAGGGAGGAGAGAGAAAGACAGGGAAGAAGAGAGGAGGTGAGGGGAGGAGAGAGAAAGACAGGGAAGAAGAGAGGAGGTGAGGGAGGAGAGAGAAAGACAGGGAAGAAGAGAGGAGGTGAGGGAGGAGAGAGAAAGACAGGGAGGAAGATAGGAGGGGAGGGAGGAGAGAGTTAGCAGCTAACAGAGCAACATGCAGAAGTGAAGAGAGGAGGTGAAAAGGGAGGAGGAGTGTGTGTGTGTGTGTGTGTGTGTGTGTGTGTGTTTGTGTGTGTGTTTGGGTGTGTTAAGAGTGAAGAGAGAGGAGGGGCGGTAGCGGTTAAGAGCCAATAGCTGAAAAATCTGTTGATGTCCTTTGAGCAAGGCATTTAACCCCTAACTGCTCCTGTAGTCGCTCTGGATAAGAGTGACTGCTAAATGAGAGAGAGAGAGAGAGAGAGAGAGAGAGAGAGAGAGAGAGAGAGAGAGAGAGAGAGAGAGAGAGAGAGAGAGAGAGAGAGAGAGAGAGAGAGAGAGAGAGAGAGAGAGAGAGAGGGGAGAGAGAGAGAGAGAGAGAGAGAGAGAGAGAGAAGAGAGAGAGAGAGAGAGAGAGAGAGAGAGTTGAGTTTTAAATAATCTTTATTGGGAGCCCACCACACAATAAATACTCATACAAAACCGTAGTTACACATCAATTAAAAACACAACTCCAATTCCTCCTCCACAGTTACTAAACACAACAGCCTCTGAATACCCCATATACTCATAAACAGATCAATATTGTTGACAAGTTTATAATAGGCAAACTCAACCCTTAGTCTCGCTGCCAACATTCCCTCCAGCATTCCCACCACATCCACAGACCCCTGTCCCCGAATACTGTTCTTTCGGTCTTCCATATGGCTAATTTTGCTGCCCCTGACACAAAAATTAAGCAACACAACTACACCTTTTTGGCTAAACCTGTACTTTGGCCCAAATATATACAGTTGAGAAGAGAAACCTCTCCCAACGTTGAGAACCAATTAGTGATCAGGTCAATCATCCCGACCAACCTGGGACACTGTAAAAACAGATGTGCCAGAGTTTCAGACTGAGCACAGAATGGACACCCTCCCCAACAGTAGGATCCAGGTGTACCAGATACATGTTGGTGGCTCCATGTATTATCCTCCATTGGAGGTCAGCTGTCCTCTTATCAATAGGCAGTTTGTATAATGATCGCCAACAGCCTTTTGGGGGAGGCACCTGGACCAAGCACACCCGCCCACCTCATCGATTTTACCCCTTCCAGGGAAGAGGCATGGGACACCTTTACACATATTCTGTACATGGCAATTTTTTCCCACCTCCTTGAACTCCCCCAGCTCCGGGGTATCGAAGGAAAGCAGCATCCCCACGTCCTCCTCGAATGCCCCCGCCGCAGCACTAACAATCAGTGCAGGGAACACATAATCCAGACCCTCCTTCCACCGATCAGAATTGGAAGTGTCGGTCACATGCTGCAGATGAAGTACTGGCAAGGAGTCACAGACCTCAGCGACGACCTTCCTCAGTAGGCGAGACGATCGGATCCCCGCTCTTTCTCTCAGCTCCTCCAACGACCTATTCCTGTTCCACATCAGATGACCCAGCTCAGTACACCCCACGCCTAACAGGGATGAACGTAGGCTAGCTGAACCCAGAACACGGGACTGGATGGCAGTGTTATGAAAAAGAGGCTCTTCAAAAAGCCACATCCCTGGTGGCATGCAGGCCTTACGGGACTTGACCAGAACTCTCCAAGCCTGCATAACAGACTCATAAAATGGAGTCAGGCCAGGCAACTCACCCCCCTCCAGCTTTAAGAGGAAAAGGTGCTTGTCTAAGCCCAAACAGCCCGCTCTCCTCATCAATGTGTCGGCTGTATCGACCCAGCTAGAACCGTCACTGTACAACAGTCTCTGGGCTGCTTGAAGCCGGAAAGCCATGATCCTGGAAGAAATGTCCACCAGGCCTTGCCCACCCTCGTGCAGTGGCAGGTACAGGGCTGAAGCTTTAATCCAATGTTGTCCAGACCAGAAGAAATTGACAAGGGTCCTCTGAAGCTCTTGTATCAGACCCTTTGGTGGCTGCAAAATCATTAGTCTGTGCCACAGGGTAGAGGCAGCAAGATTATTAGCTACCAGTACTCTTCTCCTATAAGACAGCTGGGGCAGCACCCATTTCCATCTTGACAGTCTGGCAAACACTTTCTCCACTACACCCTCCCAGTTCTTTTTCTGAAAGACATTGGAGCCTAGAAAACCCCCCAAAGTCTTCATCCCATCTCTGCCCCACTGAAGCCCCCCTGGTAACCGTGGAGCGGACCCCATCTGAAGCTGGCCTGCCCACAGCGCTTCACTCTTTCCCCAATTGACTCTAGCTGAGGAGGCCCCCCTCATACACCTTTAAAGCGTTTGAGAGAACCTTAACATCCTCACCCCCTGTAATAAAAACTGTCACGTCATCTGCATACGCAGACAGTGCTATCGTGGGACCCTTCATTACACCTGGCACAGAGAAACCAGTAAGCTTTGCTCTTAAAAAACAAAGCATTGGTTCAATCGCCAGACTATATAACTGCCCTGAAATTGGGCATCCCTGCCTGATGCCCCTTTGGACAGGGATGGGACAACTCAAACCACCCCCCACCTTCACCATACACGAGGCCCCAGTATACAGTAAATTCATCCAAGACAAAAAAACATCCCCAAACCCAAAGGCTTTCATTGTTTTAAACAAGTACTGGTGGTCCACACGATCAAAAGCCTTCTCCTGATCCAAAGAAAGTAAACCCACATTTACATCAGACAGTTTACAAATGTTTAAAACATCTCTTATTAGAAACAAGTTGTCAACAATAGAGCGATCAGGTACACAGTAGGACTGGTCCTTGTGGACCAACAATCCCAGACACTCTTTCAACCTGTTTGAGAGACATTTAGAAACAATTTTATATTCTGCACACAGCAAAGCAACAGGTCTCCAATTTTTTATGAGAGCCAAATCCCCCTTTTTTGGCAACAGTGAAAGTACCGCACGTTGACAAGATACAGGAAGAGAGCCCTCATGAAAAGATTCACACACCACTTCATAAAAATCCTCCCCAATAGACCCCCAAAAGTGCATATAAAACTCAGATGGTAAACCATCAATGCCAGGGGCTCGGCCTGTTGAGAGCTGCATAACTGCTGTGGACAGCTCTTGCAGTGTAATGTCAGAGTCCAATGCGACTCTTTGCTCAGGTCCCAATTGAGGAAGACCGTGTAACAACTGTTCAGTACACAGAGAGTCACAATCCTCCGCCTTATAGAGGGCAGAATAGAAATCCACGGCATGTTGACGCATGTTTTTGGGCCTTCCTCTGACACCGCGTAGTATATAGGTCCTGGATGGCAGGGAGCTTGGCCCCAGTGATGTACTGGGCCGTACGCACTACCCTCTGTAGCGCCTTGCGGTCGGAGGACGAGCAGCTGCCATACCAGGCGGTGGTGCTCTCCTCATGGGCTGCTTAAAGGATCTATTGTATGAGACAGTCAGAGACAGAGGGAGCAGAAGAACACTCAGAACATTTAGAACATTCAGAACATTTAGAACACTCAGAACATTTAGAACATTTAGAACATTTAGAACATTTAGAACATTTAGAACACTCAGAACATTTAGAACATTTAGAACATTCAGAACATTTAGAACATTTAGAACATTTAGAACATTTAGAACATTTAGAACACTCAGAACATTTAGAACATTTAGAACATTTAGAACATTTAGAACATTTAGAACATTTAGAACATTTAGAACACTCAGAACATTTAGAACATTTAGAACATTTAGAACATTTAGAACATTTAGAACATTTAGAACACTCAGAACATTTAGAACATTTAGAACATTTAGAACACTCAGAACATTTAGAACATTTAGAACACTCAGAACATTTAGAACATTTAGAACACTCAGAACATTTAGAACACTCAGAACATTTAGAACACTCAGAACATTTAGAACATTTAGAACATTTAGAACACTCAGAACATTTAGAACATTTAGAACATTTAGAACATTTAGAACACTCAGAACATTTAGAACATTTAGAACATTTAGAACATTTAGAACATTTAGAACACTCAGAACATTTAGAACATTTAGAACACTCAGAACATTTAGAACATTTAGAACACTCAGAACATTTAGAACATTTAGAACACTCAGAACATTTAGAACACTCAGAACATTTAGAACATTTAGAACACTCAGAACATTTAGAACACTCAGAACATTTAGAACATTTAGAACACTCAGAACATTTAGAACATTTAGAACATTCAGAAAATTTTGAGCATTTAGAACTCTAAACATTTAGAACATTTAGAACACTCAGAACATTTAGAACACTCAGAACATTTAGAACATTTAGAACACTCAGAACATTTAGAACACTCAAAACAATTAGAACATTTAGAACACTCAGAACAATTAGAACAATCAGAACAATTAGAACACTCAGAAAATGTAAAACATTTAGAACATTCAGAAAAGATCATAGAACAATTGGAACAAAAGTCTCTCTCATCCTCCAGGCCCTCCTGGACACTCAGAACCAGCTGAGATCTCAAATCAAGAACTTCACCTTTAACCTGGGCTTCTCTGGGAAGTTCTACCATACAGGTATAGTAACTGTCTACAATGTTACAAATGTCATATAATATTATAATATCACTACTTACTAGTGTGGCAACCACTCACTGTGTGTGTGTGTGTGTGTGTGTGTGTGTGTGTGTGTGTGTGTGTGTGTGTGTGTGTGTGTGTGTGTGTGTGCTTGCGTCTGTTCCTGGGTGTGGTTTCCAGGTACGGAGGAAGAGGATGAGGGTGATGACATGTTGCTCCGTTCTGTATCAGAGTTCTGGTGGTTCCCTCACATGTACAGCCACATGCAGCCACACCTCTTCCACAACCACACCTCTCTACTGGAACAGATGATTCTCAACAAGAACTTCGCCCTGGTGGGAAAACAGACACACCACTCTGCACCACATATAGGAATACAGACACACCACTCTGCACCACATGTAGGAATACAGACACACCACTCTGCACCACATATAGGAATACAGACACACCACTCTGCACCACATATAGGAATACAGACACACCACTCTGCACCACATGTAGGAATACAGACACACCACTCTGCACCACACGTAGGAATACAGACACACCACTCTGCACCACATGTAGGAATACAGACACACCACTCTGCACCACATGTAGGAATACAGACACACCACTCTGCACCACATGTAGGAATACAGACACACCACTCTGCACCACATGTAGGAATACAGACACACCACTCTGCACCACATGTAGGAATACAGACACACCACTCTGCACCACATGTAGGAATACAGACACACCACTATGCACCACATGTAGGAATACAGACACACCACTCTGCACCACATGTAGGAATACAGACACACCACTCTGCACCACATGTAGGAATACAGACACACCACTCTGCACCACATGGAGGAATACAGACACACCACTCTGCACCACATGGAGGAATACAGACACACCACTCTGCACCACATATAGGAATACAGACACACCACACTGCACCACATATAGGAATACAGACACACCACTCTGCACCACATGTAGGAATACAGACACACCACTCTGCACCACATGTAGGAACAGACACACCACTCTGCACCACATGTAGGAACAGACACACCACTCTGCACCACATGTAGGAACAGACACACCACTCTGCACCACATGTAGGAACAGACACACCACTCTGCACCACATGTAGGAATACACACACACCACTCTGCACCACATGGAAGAATACAGACACACCACTCTGCACCACATGTAGGAATACAGACACACCACTCTGCACCACATGGAGGAATACAGACACACCACTCTGCACCACATGGAGGAATACAGACACACCACTCTGCACCACATGGAGGAATACAGACACACCACTCTGCACAACATATAGGAACAGACACACCAATCTGCACCACACGTAGGAATACAGACACACCACTCTGCACCACATATAGGAATACAGACACACCACTCTGCACCACATATAGGAATACAGACACGCAATTCTGCACCACATGTAGGAATACAGACACACCACTCTGCACCACATATAGGAATACAGACACACCACTCTGCACCACATATAGGAATACAGACACACCACTCTGCACCACATGTAGGAATACAGACACACCACTCTGCACCACATGGAGGAATACAGACACACCACTCTGCACCACATGGAGGAATACAGACACACCACTCTGCACCACATATAGGAATACAGACACACCACTCTGCACCACATATAGGAATACAGACACACCACTCTGCACCACATGTAGGAATACAGACACAGCACTCTGCACCACATGTAGGAATACAGACACACCACTCTGCACCACATGGAGGAATACAGACACACCACTCTGCACCACATATAGGAATACAGACACACCACTCTGCACCACATATAGGAATACAGACACACCACTCTGCACCACATATAGGAATAAAGACACACCACTCTGCACCACATGTAGGAATACAGACACACCACTCTGCACCACATGGAGGAATACAGACACACCACTCTGCACCACATGGAGGAATACAGACACACCACTCTGCACCACATATAGGAATACAGACACACCACTCTGCACCACATGTAGGAATACAGACACACCACTCTGCACCACATATAGGAACAGACACACCACTCTGCACCACATATAGGAATACAGACACACCACTCTGCACCACATGTAGGAATACAGACACACCACTCTGCACCACATGTAGGAATACAGACACACCACTCTGCACCACATGTAGGAATACAGACACACCACTCTGCACCACATGTAGGAATACAGACACACCACTCTGCACCACATGTAGGAATACAGACACACCACTCTGCACCACATGTAGGAATACAGACACACCACTCTGCACCACATGTAGGAATACAGACACACCACTCTGCACCACATGTAGGAATACAGACACACCACTATGCACCACATGTAGGAATACAGACACACCACTCTGCACCACATGTAGGAATACAGACACACCACTCTGCACCACATGTAGGAATACAGACACACCACTCTGCACCACATGTAGGAATACAGACACACCACTCTGCACCACATGTAGGAATACAGACACACCACTCTGCACCACATATAGGAATACACACACACCACTCTGCACCACATGTAGGAATACAGACACACCACTCTGCACCACATGTAGGAATACAGACACACCACTCTGCACCACATGTAGGAATACAGACACACCACTCTGCACCACATGGAGGAATACAGACACACCACTCTGCACCACATGTAGGAATACAGACACACCACTCTGCACCACATGTAGGAATACAGACACACCACTCTGCACCACATGTAGGAATACAGACACACCACTCTGCACCACATGTAGGAATACAGACACACCACTCTGCACCACATGGAGGAATACAGACACACCACTCTGCACCACATATAGGAATACAGACACACCACTCTGCACCACATGTAGGAATACAGACACACCACTCTGCACCACATGTAGGAATACAGACACACCACTCTGCACCACATGTAGGAATACAGACACACCACTCTGTACCACATGTAGGAATACAGACACACCAGTCTGCACCACATGTAGGAATACAGACACACCACTCTGCACCACATATAGGAATACAGACACACCACTCTGCACCACATATAGGAACAGACACACCACTCTGCACCACATGTAGGAATACAGACACACCACTCTGCACCACATATAGGAATATAGACACACCACTCTGCACCACATGGAGGAATACAGACACACCACTCTGCACCACATGTAGGAATACAGACACACCACTCTGCACCACATGGAGGAATACAGACACACCACTCTGCACCACATGTAGGAATACAGACACACCACTCTGCACCACATATAGGAACAGACACACCACTCTGCACCACATATAGGAACAGACACACCACTCTGCACCACATATAGGAATACAGACACACCACTCTGCACCACATGTAGGAATACAGACACACCACTCTGCACCACATGTAGGAATACAGACACACCACTCTGCACCACATATAGGAACAGACACACCACTCTGCACCACATATAGGAATACAGACACACCACTCTGCACCACATATAGGAACAGACACACCACTCTGCACCACATGGAGGAATACAGACACACCACTCTGCACCACATGGAGGAATACAGACACACCACTCTGCACCACATGTAGGAATACAGACACACCACTCTGCGCCACATATAGGAACAGACACACCACTCTGCACCACATGTAGGAATACAGACACACCACTCTGCACCACATATAGGAATACAGACACACCACTCTGCACCACATGTAGGAATACAGACACACCACTCTGCACCACATATAGGAACATACACACCACTCTGCACCACATATAGGAATACAGACACACCACTCTGCACCACATATAGGAATACAGACACACCACTCTGCACCACATATAGGAACAGACACACCACTCTGCACCACATGTAGGAATACAGACACACCACTCTGCACCACATGTAGGAATACAGACACACCACTCTGCACCACATGTAGGAATACAGACACACCACTCTGCACCACATGTAGGAATACAGACACACCACTCTGCACCACATATAGGAACAGACACACCACTCTACACCACATATAGGAACAGACACACCACTCTGCACCACATATAGGAATACAGACACACCACTCTGCGCCACATGTAGGAATACAGACACACCACTCTGCACCACATGTAGGAATACAGACACACCACTCTGCGCCACATGTAGGAATACAGACACACCACTCTGCACCACATGTAGGAATACAGACACACCACTCTGCACCACATGTAGGAATACAGACACACCACTCTGCACCACATGTAGGAATACAGACACACCACTCTGCACCACATGTAGGAATACAGACACACCACTCTGCACCACATGTACGAATACAGACACACCACTCTGCACCACATATAGGAACAGACACACCACTCTGCACCACATGTAGGAATACAGACACACCACTCTGCACCACATGTAGGAATACAGACACACCACTCTGCACCACATGTAGGAATACAGACACACCAGTCTGCACCACATGTAGGAATACAGACACACCACTCTGCACCACATGTAGGAATACAGACACACCACTCTGCACCACATATAGGAATATAGACACACCACTCTGCACCACATGGAGGAATACAGACACACCACTCTGCACCACATGGAGGAATACAGACACACCACTCTGCACCACATGGAGGAATACAGACACACCACTCTGCACCACATGTAGGAATACAGACACACCACTCTGCACCACATATAGGAACAGACACACCACTCTGCACCACATATAGGAACAGACACACCACTCTGCACCACATATAGGAATACAGACACACCACTCTGCACCACATGTAGGAATACAGACACACCACTCTGCACCACATGTAGGAATACAGACACACCACTCTGCACCACATATAGGAACAGACACACCACTCTGCACCACATATAGGAATACAGACACACCACTCTGCACCACATATAGGAACAGACACACCACTCTGCACCACATGGAGGAATACAGACACACCACTCTGCACCACATGGAGGAATACAGACACACCACTCTGCACCACATGTAGGAATACAGACACACCACTCTGCGCCACATATAGGAACAGACACACCACTCTGCACCACATGTAGGAATACAGACACACCACTCTGCACCACATATAGGAATACAGACACACCACTCTGCACCACATGTAGGAATACAGACACACCACTCTGCACCACATATAGGAACAGACACACCACTCTGCACCACATATAGGAATACAGACACACCACTCTGCACCACATATAGGAATACAGACACACCACTCTGCACCACATATAGGAACAGACACACCACTCTGCACCACATGTAGGAATACAGACACACCACTCTGCACCACATGTAGGAATACAGACACACCACTCTGCACCACATGTAGGAATACAGACACACCACTCTGCACCACATGTAGGAATACAGACACACCACTCTGCACCACATATAGGAATACAGACACACCACTCTGCACCACATGTAGGAATACAGACACACCACTCTGCACCACATGTAGGAATACAGACACACCACTCTGCACCACATATAGGAATACAGACACACCACTCTGCACCACATGGAGGAATACAGACACACCACTCTGCACCACATGTAGGAATACAGACACACCACTCTGCACCACATATAGGAATACAGACACACCACTCTGCACCACATGTAGGAATACAGACACACCACTCTGCACCACATGTAGGAATACAGACACACCACTCTGCACCACATATTGGAACAGACACACCACTCTGCACCACATATAGGAATACAGACACACCAGTCTGCACCACATGTAGGAATACAGACACACCACTCTGCACCACATGTAGGAATACAGACACACCAGTCTGCACCACATGTAGGAATACAGACACACCACTCTGCACCACATATAGGAACAGACACACCACTCTGCACCACATATAGGAATACAGACACACCACACTGCACCACATGGAGGAATACAGACACACCACTCTGCACCACATGTAGGAATACAGACACACCAGTCTGCACCACATGTAGGAATACAGACACACCACTCTGCACCACATGTAGGAATACAGACACACCACTCTGCACCACATATAGGAACAGACACACCACTCTGCACCACATATAGGAATACAGACACACCACTCTGCACCACATATAGGAACAGACACACCACTCTGCACCACACATAGGAACAGACACACCACTCTGCACCACATATAGGAATACAGACACACCACTCTGCACCACATGGAGGAATACAGACACACCACTCTGCACCACATATAGGAATACAGACACACCAGTCTGCACCACATGTAGGAATACAGACACACCACTCTGCACCACATGTAGGAATACAGACACACCACTCTGCACCACATATAGGAACAGACACACCACTCTGCACCACATATAGGAATACAGACACACCAGTCTGCACCACATGTAGGAATACAGACACACCAGTCTGCACCACATGTAGGAATACAGACACACCACTCTGCACCACATATAGGAACAGACACACCACTCTGCACCACATATAGGAACAGACACACCACTCTGCACCACATATAGGAATACAGACACACCACTCTGCACCACATGTAGGAATACAGACACACCACTCTGCACCACACGTAGGAATACAGACACACCACTCTGCACCACATATAGGAACAGACACACCACTCTGCACCACATATAGGAATACAGACACACCACTCTGCACCACATATAGGAACAGACACACCACTCTGCACCACATGTAGGAATACAGACACACCAGTCTGCACCACATGTAGGAATACAGACACACCACTCTGCACCACATATAGGAACAGACACACCACTCTGCACCCCATATAGGAATACAGACACACCACACTGCACCACATGGAGGAATACAGACACACCACTCTGCACCACATGTAGGAATACAGACACACCAGTCTGCACCACATGTAGGAATACAGACACACCACTCTGCACCACATGTAGGAATACAGACACACCACTCTGCACCACATATAGGAACAGACACACCACTCTGCACCACATATAGGAATACAGACACACCACTCTGCACCACATATAGGAACAGACACACCACTCTGCACCACACATAGGAACAGACACACCACTCTGCACCACATATAGGAATACAGACACACCACTCTGCACCACATGGAGGAATACAGACACACCACTCTGCACCACATATAGGAATACAGACACACCAGTCTGCACCACATGTAGGAATACAGACACACCACTCTGCACCACATGTAGGAATACAGACACACCACTCTGCACCACATATAGGAACAGACACACCACTCTGCACCACATATAGGAATACAGACACACCAGTCTGCACCACATGTAGGAATACAGACACACCAGTCTGCACCACATGTAGGAATACAGACACACCACTCTGCACCACATATAGGAACAGACACACCACTCTGCACCACATATAGGAACAGACACACCACTCTGCACCACATATAGGAATACAGACACACCACTCTGCACCACATGTAGGAATACAGACACACCACTCTGCACCACACGTAGGAATACAGACACACCACTCTGCACCACATATAGGAACAGACACACCACTCTGCACCACATATAGGAATACAGACACACCACTCTGCACCACATATAGGAACAGACACACCACTCTGCACCACATGTAGGAATACAGACACACCACTCTGCACCACATATAGGAACAGACACACCACTCTGCACCAAATATAGGAATACAGACACACCACTCTGCACCACATGTAGGAATACAGACACACCACTCTGCAGCACATGTAGGAACAGACACACCACTCTGCACCACATGTAGGAATACAGACACACCACTCTGCACCACATATAGGAACAGACACACCACTCTGCACCACATGTAGGAATACAGACACACCACTCTGCACCACATATAGGAACAGACACACCACTCTGCACCACATATAGGAATACAGACACACCACTCTGCACCACATGGAGGAATACAGACACACCACTCTGCACCACATATAGGAACAGACACACCACTCTGCACCACATATAGGAATACAGACACACCACTCTGCACCACATATAGGAATACAGACACACCACTCTGCACCACATGTAGGAATACAGACACACCACTCTGCACCACATATAGGAATACAGACACACCACTCTGCACCACATATAGGAATACAGACACACCACTCTGCACCACATATAGGAACAGACACACCACTCTGCACCACATATAGGAACAGACACACCACTCTGCACCACATATAGGAATACAGACACACCACTCTGCACCACATATAGGAACAGACACACCACTCTGCACCACATATAGGAATACTGACACACCACTCTGCACCACATATAGGAACAGACACACCACTCTGCACCACATATAGGAATACAGACACACCACTCTGCACCACATATAGGAATACAGACACACCACTCTGCACCACATGTAGGAATACAGACACACCACTCTGCACCACACGTAGGAATACAGACACACCACTCTGCACCACATATAGGAATACAGACACACCAGTCTGCACCACATGTAGGAATACAGACACACCACTCTGCACCACATGTAGGAATACAGACACACCACTCTGCACCACATGTAGGAACAGACACACCACTCTGCACCACATGTAGGAATACAGACACACCACTCTGCACCACATGTAGGAACAGACACACCACTCTGCACCACATATAGGAATACAGACACACCACTCTGCACCACATATAGGAACAGACACACCAGTCTGCACCACATGTAGGAATACAGACACACCACTCTGCACCACATGTAGGAATACAGACACACCACTCTGCACCACATGTAGGAATACAGACACACCACTCTATACCACATATAGGAACAGACACACCACTCTGCACCACATATAGGAATACAGACACACCACTCTGCACCACATGTAGGAATACAGACACACCACTCTGCACCACATGTAGGAATACAGACACACCACTCTGCACAACATATAGGAACAGACACACCACTCTAAACCACATGTAGGAATACAGACACACCACTCTGCACCACATGTAGGAATACAGACACACCACTCTGCACCACATATAGGAATACAGACACACCACTCTGCACCACATGTAGGAATACAGACACACCACTCAAAACCACATGTAGGAATACAGACACACCACTCTGCACCACATGGAGGAATACAGACACACCACTCTGCACCACATGTAGGAATACAGACACACCACTCTGCACCACATGTAGGAATACAGACACACCACTCTGCACCACATGTAGGAATACAGACACACCACTCTGCACCACATGTAGGAATACAGACACACCACTCTGCACCACATATAGGAATACAAACACACCACTCTGCACCACATGTAGGAATACAGACACACCACTCTGCGCCACATATAGGAACCGACAAACCACTCTACACCACATATAGGAACAGACACACCACTCTGCACCACATATAGGAATACAGACACACCACTCTGCGCCACATGTAGGAATACAGACACACCACTCTGCACCACATGTAGGAATACAGACACACCACTCTGCGCCACATGTAGGAATACAGACACACCACTCTGCACCACATGTAGGAATACAGACACACCACTCTGCACCACATGTAGGAATACAGACACACCACTCTGCACCACATGTAGGAATACAGACACACCACTCTGCACCACATGTAGGAATACAGACACACCACTCTGCACCACAGGTACGAATACAGACACACCACTCTGCACCACATATAGGAACAGACACACCACTCTGCACCACATGTAGGAATACAGACACACCACTCTGCACCACATGTAGGAATACAGACACACCACTCTGCACCACATGTAGGAATACAGACACACCAGTCTGCACCACATGTAAGAATACAGACACACCACTCTGCACCACATGTAGGAATACAGACACACCACTCTGCACCACATATAGGAATACAGACACACCACTCTGCACCACATATAGGAATACAGACACACCACTCTGCACCACATGTAGGAATACAGACACACCACTCTGCACCACATATAGGAACAGACACACCACTCTGCACCACATATAGGAACAGACACACCACTCTGCACCACATATAGGAATACAGACACACCACTCTGCACCACATGTAGGAATACAGACACACCACTCTGCAGCACATGTAGGAACAGACACACCACTCTGCACCACATGTAGGAATACAGACACACCACTCTGCACCACATATAGGAACAGACACACCACTCTGCACCACATGTAGGAATACAGACACACCACTCTGCACCACATATAGGAACAGACACACCACTCTGCACCACATATAGGAATACAGACACACCACTCTGCACCACATGGAGGAATACAGACACACCACTCTGCACCACATATAGGAACAGACACACCACTCTGCACCACATATAGGAATACAGACACACCACTCTGCACCACATATAGGAATACAGACACACCACTCTGCACCACATGTAGGAATACAGACACACCACTCTGCACCACATATAGGAATACAGACACACCACTCTGCACCACATATAGGAATACAGACACACCACTCTGCACCACATATAGGAACAGACACACCACTCTGCACCACATATAGGAACAGACACACCACTCTGCACCACATATAGGAATACAGACACACCACTCTGCACCACATATAGGAACAGACACACCACTCTGCACCACACATAGGAACAGACACACCACTCTGCACCACATATAGGAATACAGACACACCACTCTGCACCACATGGAGGAATACAGACACACCACTATGCACCACATATAGGAATACAGACACACCAGTCTGCACCACATGTAGGAATACAGACACACCACTCTGCACCACATGTAGGAATACAGACACACCACTCTGCACCACATATAGGAACAGACACACCACTCTGCACCACATATAGGAATACAGACACACCAGTCTGCACCACATGTAGGAATACAGACACACCAGTCTGCACCACATGTAGGAATACAGACACACCACTCTGCACCACATATAGGAACAGACACACCACTCTGCACCACATATAGGAACAGACACACCACTCTGCACCACATATAGGAATACAGACACACCACTCTGCACCACATGTAGGAATACAGACACACCACTCTGCACCACACGTAGGAATACAGACACACCACTCTGCACCACATATAGGAACAGACACACCACTCTGCACCACATATAGGAATACAGACACACCACTCTGCACCACATATAGGAACAGACACACCACTCTGCACCACATGTAGGAATACAGACACACCACTCTGCACCACATATAGGAACAGACACACCACTCTGCACCAAATATAGGAATACAGACACACCACTCTGCACCACATGTAGGAATACAGACACACCACTCTGCAGCACATGTAGGAACAGACACACCACTCTGCACCACATGTAGGAATACAGACACACCACTCTGCACCACATATAGGAACAGACACACCACTCTGCACCACATGTAGGAATACAGACACACCACTCTGCACCACATATAGGAACAGACACACCACTCTGCACCACATATAGGAATACAGACACACCACTCTGCACCACATGGAGGAATACAGACACACCACTCTGCACCACATATAGGAACAGACACACCACTCTGCACCACATATAGGAATACAGACACACCACTCTGCACCACATATAGGAATACAGACACACCACTCTGCACCACATGTAGGAATACAGACACACCACTCTGCACCACATATAGGAATACAGACACACCACTCTGCACCACATATAGGAATACAGACACACCACTCTGCACCACATATAGGAACAGACACACCACTCTGCACCACATATAGGAACAGACACACCACTCTGCACCACATATAGGAATACAGACACACCACTCTGCACCACATATAGGAACAGACACACCACTCTGCACCACATATAGGAATACAGACACACCACTCTGCACCACATATAGGAACAGACACACCACTCTGCACCACATATAGGAATACAGACACACCACTCTGCACCACATATAGGAATACAGACACACCACTCTGCACCACATGTAGGAATACAGACACACCACTCTGCACCACACGTAGGAATACAGACACACCACTCTGCACCACATATAGGAATACAGACACACCAGTCTGCACCACATGTAGGAATACAGACACACCACTCTGCACCACATGTAGGAATACAGACACACCACTCTGCACCACATGTAGGAACAGACACACCACTCTGCACCACATGTAGGAATACAGACACACCACTCTGCACCACATGTAGGAACAGACACACCACTCTGCACCACATATAGGAATACAGACACACCACTCTGCACCACATATAGGAACAGACACACCAGTCTGCACCACATGTAGGAATACAGACACACCACTCTGCACCACATGTAGGAATACAGACACACCACTCTGCACCACATGTAGGAATACAGACACACCACTCTATACCACATATAGGAACAGACACACCACTCTGCACCACATATAGGAATACAGACACACCACTCTGCACCACATGTAGGAATACAGACACACCACTCTGCACCACATGTAGGAATACAGACACACCACTCTGCACAACATATAGGAACAGACACACCACTCTAAACCACATGTAGGAATACAGACACACCACTCTGCACCACATGTAGGAATACAGACACACCACTCTGCACCACATATAGGAATACAGACACACCACTCTGCACCACATGTAGGAATACAGACACACCACTCAAAACCACATGTAGGAATACAGACACACCACTCTGCACCACATGGAGGAATACAGACACACCACTCTGCACCACATGTAGGAATACAGACACACCACTCTGCACCACATGTAGGAATACAGACACACCACTCTGCACCACATGTAGGAATACAGACACACCACTCTGCACCACATGTAGGAATACAGACACACCACTCTGCACCACATATAGGAATACAAACACACCACTCTGCACCACATGTAGGAATACAGACACACCACTCTGCGCCACATATAGGAACCGACAAACCACTCTACACCACATATAGGAACAGACACACCACTCTGCACCACATATAGGAATACAGACACACCACTCTGCGCCACATGTAGGAATACAGACACACCACTCTGCACCACATGTAGGAATACAGACACACCACTCTGCGCCACATGTAGGAATACAGACACACCACTCTGCACCACATGTAGGAATACAGACACACCACTCTGCACCACATGTAGGAATACAGACACACCACTCTGCACCACATGTAGGAATACAGACACACCACTCTGCACCACATGTAGGAATACAGACACACCACTCTGCACCACAGGTACGAATACAGACACACCACTCTGCACCACATATAGGAACAGACACACCACTCTGCACCACATGTAGGAATACAGACACACCACTCTGCACCACATGTAGGAATACAGACACACCACTCTGCACCACATGTAGGAATACAGACACACCAGTCTGCACCACATGTAAGAATACAGACACACCACTCTGCACCACATGTAGGAATACAGACACACCACTCTGCACCACATATAGGAATACAGACACACCACTCTGCACCACATATAGGAACAGACACACCACTCTGCACCACATATAGGAACAGACACACCACTCTGCACCACATATAGGAATACAGACACACCACTCTGCACCACATGTAGGAATACAGACACACCACTCTGCACCACATGTAGGAATACAGACACACAACTCTGCACCACATGTAGGAATACAGACACACCAGTCTGCACCACATGTAGGAATACAGACACACCACTCTGCACCACATGGAGGAATACAGACACACCACTCTGCACCACATGTAGGAATACAGACACACCACTCAAAACCACATGTAGGAATACAGACACACCACTCTGCACCACATGGAGGAATACAGACACACCACTCTGCACCACATGTAGGAATACAGACACACCACTCTGCACCACATGTAGGAATACAGACACACCACTCTGCACCACATGTAGGAATACAGACACACCACTCTGCACCACATGTAGGAATACAGACACACCACTCTGCACCACATATAGGAATACAAACACACCACTCTGCACCACATGTAGGAATACAGACACACCACTCTGCGCCACATATAGGAACCGACAAACCACTCTACACCACATATAGGAACAGACACACCACTCTGCACCACATATAGGAATACAGACACACCACTCTGCGCCACATGTAGGAATACAGACACACCACTCTGCACCACATGTAGGAATACAGACACACCACTCTGCGCCACATGTAGGAATACAGACACACCACTCTGCACCACATGTAGGAATACAGACACACCACTCTGCACCACATGTAGGAATACAGACACACCACTCTGCACCACATGTAGGAATACAGACACACCACTCTGCACCACATGTAGGAATACAGACACACCACTCTGCACCACAGGTACGAATACAGACACACCACTCTGCACCACATATAGGAACAGACACACCACTCTGCACCACATGTAGGAATACAGACACACCACTCTGCACCACATGTAGGAATACAGACACACCACTCTGCACCACATGTAGGAATACAGACACACCAGTCTGCACCACATGTAAGAATACAGACACACCACTCTGCACCACATGTAGGAATACAGACACACCACTCTGCACCACATATAGGAATACAGACACACCACTCTGCACCACATATAGGAATACAGACACACCACTCTGCACCACATGTAGGAATACAGACACACCACTCTGCACCACATGTAGGAATACAGACACACCACTCTGCACAACATATAGGAACAGACACACCACTCTAAACCACATGTAGGAATACAGACACACCACTCTGCACCACATGTAGGAATACAGACACACCACTCTGCACCACATATAGGAATACAGACACACCACTCTGCACCACATGTAGGAATACAGACACACCACTCAAAACCACATGTAGGAATACAGACACACCACTCTGCACCACATGGAGGAATACAGACACACCACTCTGCACCACATGTAGGAATACAGACACACCACTCTGCACCACATGTAGGAATACAGACACACCACTCTGCACCACATGTAGGAATACAGACACACCACTCTGCACCACATGTAGGAATACAGACACACCACTCTGCACCACATATAGGAATACAAACACACCACTCTGCACCACATGTAGGAATACAGACACACCACTCTGCGCCACATATAGGAACCGACAAACCACTCTACACCACATATAGGAACAGACACACCACTCTGCACCACATATAGGAATACAGACACACCACTCTGCGCCACATGTAGGAATACAGACACACCACTCTGCACCACATGTAGGAATACAGACACACCACTCTGCGCCACATGTAGGAATACAGACACACCACTCTGCACCACATGTAGGAATACAGACACACCACTCTGCACCACATGTAGGAATACAGACACACCACTCTGCACCACATGTAGGAATACAGACACACCACTCTGCACCACATGTAGGAATACAGACACACCACTCTGCACCACAGGTACGAATACAGACACACCACTCTGCACCACATATAGGAACAGACACACCACTCTGCACCACATGTAGGAATACAGACACACCACTCTGCACCACATGTAGGAATACAGACACACCACTCTGCACCACATGTAGGAATACAGACACACCAGTCTGCACCACATGTAAGAATACAGACACACCACTCTGCACCACATGTAGGAATACAGACACACCACTCTGCACCACATATAGGAATACAGACACACCACTCTGCACCACATATAGGAATACAGACACACCACTCTGCACCACATGTAGGAATACAGACACACCACTCTGCACCACATATAGGAACAGACACACCACTCTGCACCACATATAGGAACAGACACACCACTCTGCACCACATATAGGAATACAGACACACCACTCTGCACCACATGTAGGAATACAGACACACCACTCTGCAGCACATGTAGGAACAGACACACCACTCTGCACCACATGTAGGAATACAGACACACCACTCTGCACCACACATAGGAACAGACACACCACTCTGCACCACATGTAGGAATACAGACACACCACTCTGCACCACATATAGGAACAGACACACCACTCTGCACCACATATAGGAATACAGACACACCACTCTGCACCACATGGAGGAATACAGACACACCACTCTGCACCACATATAGGAACAGACACACCACTCTGCACCACATATAGGAATACAGACACACCACTCTGCACCACATATAGGAATACAGACACACCACTCTGCACCACATGTAGGAATACAGACACACCACTCTGCACCACATATAGGAATACAGACACACCACTCTGCACCACATATAGGAATACAGACACACCACTCTGCACCACATATAGGAACAGACACACCACTCTGCACCACATATAGGAACAGACACACCACTCTGCACCACATATAGGAATACAGACACACCACTCTGCACCACATATAGGAACAGACACACCACTCTGCACCACACATAGGAACAGACACACCACTCTGCACCACACGTAGGAATACAGACACACCACTCTGCACCACATATAGGAACAGACACACCACTCTGCACCACATATAGGAATACAGACACACCACTCTGCACCACATATAGGAACAGACACACCACTCTGCACCACATGTAGGAATACAGACACACCACTCTGCACCACATATAGGAACAGACACACCACTCTGCACCAAATATAGGAATACAGACACACCACTCTGCACCACATGTAGGAATACAGACACACCACTCTGCAGCACATGTAGGAACAGACACACCACTCTGCACCACATGTAGGAATACAGACACACCACTCTGCACCACATATAGGAACAGACACACCACTCTGCACCACATGTAGGAATACAGACACACCACTCTGCACCACATATAGGAACAGACACACCACTCTGCACCACATATAGGAATACAGACACACCACTCTGCACCACATGGAGGAATACAGACACACCACTCTGCACCACATATAGGAACAGACACACCACTCTGCACCACATATAGGAATACAGACACACCACTCTGCACCACATATAGGAATACAGACACACCACTCTGCACCACATGTAGGAATACAGACACACCACTCTGCACCACATATAGGAATACAGACACACCACTCTGCACCACATATAGGAATACAGACACACCACTCTGCACCACATATAGGAACAGACACACCACTCTGCACCACATATAGGAACAGACACACCACTCTGCACCACATATAGGAATACAGACACACCACTCTGCACCACATATAGGAACAGACACACCACTCTGCACCACATATAGGAATACAGACACACCACTCTGCACCACATATAGGAACAGACACACCACTCTGCACCACATATAGGAATACAGACACACCACTCTGCACCACATATAGGAATACAGACACACCACTCTGCACCACATGTAGGAATACAGACACACCACTCTGCACCACACGTAGGAATACAGACACACCACTCTGCACCACATATAGGAATACAGACACACCAGTCTGCACCACATGTAGGAATACAGACACACCACTCTGCACCACATGTAGGAATACAGACACACCACTCTGCACCACATGTAGGAACAGACACACCACTCTGCACCACATGTAGGAATACAGACACACCACTCTGCACCACATGTAGGAACAGACACACCACTCTGCACCACATATAGGAATACAGACACACCACTCTGCACCACATATAGGAACAGACACACCAGTCTGCACCACATGTAGGAATACAGACACACCACTCTGCACCACATGTAGGAATACAGACACACCACTCTGCACCACATGTAGGAATACAGACACACCACTCTATACCCATATAGGAACAGACACACCACTCTGCACCACATATAGGAATACAGACACACCACTCTGCACCACATGTAGGAATACAGACACACCACTCTGCACCACATGTAGGAATACAGACACACCACTCTGCACAACATATAGGAACAGACACACCACTCTAAACCACATGTAGGAATACAGACACACCACTCTGCACCACATGTAGGAATACAGACACACCACTCTGCACCACATATAGGAATACAGACACACCACTCTGCACCACATGTAGGAATACAGACACACCACTCAAAACCACATGTAGGAATACAGACACACCACTCTGCACCACATGGAGGAATACAGACACACCACTCTGCACCACATGTAGGAATACAGACACACCACTCTGCACCACATGTAGGAATACAGACACACCACTCTGCACCACATGTAGGAATACAGACACACCACTCTGCACCACATGTAGGAATACAGACACACCACTCTGCACCACATATAGGAATACAAACACACCACTCTGCACCACATGTAGGAATACAGACACACCACTCTGCGCCACATATAGGAACCGACAAACCACTCTACACCACATATAGGAACAGACACACCACTCTGCACCACATATAGGAATACAGACACACCACTCTGCGCCACATGTAGGAATACAGACACACCACTCTGCACCACATGTAGGAATACAGACACACCACTCTGCGCCACATGTAGGAATACAGACACACCACTCTGCACCACATGTAGGAATACAGACACACCACTCTGCACCACATGTAGGAATACAGACACACCACTCTGCACCACATGTAGGAATACAGACACACCACTCTGCACCACATGTAGGAATACAGACACACCACTCTGCACCACAGGTACGAATACAGACACACCACTCTGCACCACATATAGGAACAGACACACCACTCTGCACCACATGTAGGAATACAGACACACCACTCTGCACCACATGTAGGAATACAGACACACCACTCTGCACCACATGTAGGAATACAGACACACCAGTCTGCACCACATGTAAGAATACAGACACACCACTCTGCACCACATGTAGGAATACAGACACACCACTCTGCACCACATATAGGAATACAGACACACCACTCTGCACCACATATAGGAACAGACACACCACTCTGCACCACATATAGGAACAGACACACCACTCTGCACCACATATAGGAATACAGACACACCACTCTG
>NW_028164609.1:0-59983 GCF_964263955.1 Coregonus lavaretus
GGGTATACTCTAATTTTGCCAATAAATTCCCAAAAGGCCTGCCTGGGGAATGAAAGGCGCCCTGTGTGAACAATTCTATGAGAATCAGATGTAGGCTACTCTGAATGACCTAAAATCATGGCAATGCGAAGTAGATCCACCATGATATCCAGAATTAAACAATAGGCCTAGCGCTTATGGCTGATATGTTAGGCTAAAGGACCAGATTTATGGGTTATAACTTTTTTAGGCTGTAGTCTTTGCCACATGATTTCTGTAGGCCTAATCTATTTCGCCCTGGTCTAAACCCATAGCCTGTCTCTAAAGCTCATCTATCGAGAAGCTAAATAAATAGGCTAAACTGTAGAACTCATGAGACATTGGAATATGTGCACAATTCTCTTTGTGAATGTGAATATCAGGAGTCAGAGAACAGAGCGGAGTGCGGAGCTGTCCGGTGCTGAAATCTTTTATCTGGCTTTCGCAGGCTCAGCCAGACGGCCGCATTACCTGACTGTCGTGCTGAATAATATAGACCTATGCTATGGTACCCATACTGCAAAATATTTCACTTGGTTTGTGTAGGCAATTTTTTGCATGGTTTTTCTATTGTACTACATAAATGATACAGCATATACCTCCACTACACTACTTTGATCCGCATTAGTGGGGATTAGGAAGTGAGTATATGCAATGCCCACTGAAAATAAGTGGGTATACAGTGTCTGTGTTACAGCCTGAATTTTAAATGGATTAAATTGACATTTTTTGTCACTGGCCGACACACAATACCCCATAATGTCAAAGTGGAATGATGTTTTTCAATTTATTTTACAAATATTAATAAAAAATGAAAAGCTGAAATGTCTTGAGTCAGTAAATATTCAACCCCTTTGTTATGGCAAGCCTAAATAAGTTCAGGAGTAAAAATGTGCTTAACAAGTCACATAATATGTTGCATGGACTCACTCTGTGTGCAATAGTATTGTTTAACATGATTTTTGAATAACTACCTCATCTCTGTACCCCACACATACAATTATCTGTAAGGTCCCTTAGTCGAGCAGTGAATTTCAAACACAGATTCAACCACAAAGACCAGGGAGGTTTTCCAATGCCTCGCAAAGAAGGGCACCTATTGGTAGATGGGTAAAAATAAAAAAGCAGACATTGAATATCCCTATGATCATGGTCAAGTTATTAATTACAATTTGAATGGTGTATCAATACACCCAGTCACTACAAAGATACAGGCATCCTTCCTAACTCAGTTGCCAGAGAGGAAGGAAACCACTCAGGGATTTCACCATGAGGCCAATGGTGACTTTAAAACAGTTACAGAGTTTAATGGCTGTGGTAGGAGAAAACTGAGGATGAATCAACAACATTGTAGTTACTCCACAATACTAACCTAATTGTGAAAAAAAGGAAGCCTGTACCCAATACAAATATTCCCAAACATGCATCCTGTTTGCAACAAGACACTAAATTAATACTGTAGAAAATGTGGCAAAGCAATTAACTTTTTGTCCTGAATACAAAGTGTTATGTTTTGGGCAAATCCAATACGAGACATTACTGAGTACCACTCTCCATATTTTCAAGCATAGTGGTGGCTGCATCATGTTATGGGTATGCTTGTAATTGTTAAGGACTGAAAACCTGGTTCAGTCTGCTTTCCACCAGACACTGGGAGATTTAATTATCCTTTCAGCAGGACAATAACCTAAAACACAAGGCCAAATCTACACTGGAGTGACTTATCAAGAACACAGTGAATGTTCCTGAGTAGCCGAGTTACAGTTTTGACTTGAATCTACTTGAAAATCTATGGCAAGCCCTGAAAATGGTTGTGAGAGAATACCAAGATTGTGCAAAGCTGCCATCAAGGCAAAGGGCGGCTACCTTCAAGAGTCTTT
The DNA here is from genome assembly GCF_964263955.1 of Coregonus lavaretus. Lineage (NCBI taxonomy): Eukaryota > Metazoa > Chordata > Actinopteri > Salmoniformes > Salmonidae > Coregonus > Coregonus lavaretus. The sequence continues at coordinate 1,899 of NW_028164609.1, forward strand.
GTTTAACACTTTTTTTGGTTACTACATGATTCCATATGTGTTATTTCATGGTTTTGATGTCTTTACTATTATTCTACAATGTAGAAAATAGTAAACATAAAGAAAAACCCTTGAATGAGTAGGCGTTTCCAAACCTTTGACTGGTACTGTGTATATATATATATATATATATATATATATATATACAGTTTAAGTCTGAAGTTTACATACACCTTAGCCAAATAAATTTGAACTCAGTTTTTCACAATTCCTGACATTTAATCCTAGTAGAAATTCCCTGTCTTAGGTCAGTTAGGATCACCACTTTATTTTAAGAATGTGAAATGTCAGAATAATAGTAGAGGATTATTTATTTCAGCTTTTATTTCTTTCATCACATTCCCAGTGGGTCAGAAGTTTACAAACACTCAATTTGTATTTGGTAACATTGCCTTTAAATTGCTTAACTTGGGTCAAACGTTTCGGGTAGCCTTCCACAAGCTTCCCACAATAAGTTGGGTGAATTTTGGCCCATTCCTCCTGACAGAGCTGGTGTAACTGAGTCCGGTTTGTAGGCCTCCTTGCTCGCACACGCTTTTTCAGTTCTGCCCACAAATCTTCTATAGGATTGAGGTCAGGGCTTTGTGATGGCCACTCCAATACCTTGACTTTGTTGTCCTTAAGCCATTTTTCAACAACTTTGGATGTATGCTTGGGGTCATTGTCCATTTGGAAGACCCATTTGTGAGCAAGCTTTAACTTCCTAACTGATGTCTTGAGATGTTGCTTCAATATATCCACATAATTTTCCTTCCTTATGATGCCATCTATTTTGTGAAGTGCACCAGTCCCTCCTGCAGCAAAGCACCTCCACAGCATGATGCTGCCACCCCCGTGCTTCACGGATGGGATGGTGTTCTTCGGCTTGCAAGCATCTCCCTTTTTCCTCCATACATAACAATGGTCATTATGGCCAAACAGTTCTATTTTTGTTTCATCAGACCAGAGGACATTTCTCCAAAAAGTACGATCTTTGTCCCCATGTGCAGTTGCAAACCATAGTCTGGCTTTGTTATGGTGGTTTTGGAGCAGTGGCTTCTTCCTTGCTGAGCGGCCTTTCAGGTTATGTCGATATAGGACTCGTTTTACTGTGGATATAGATACTTTTGTATCGGTTTCCTCCAGCATCTTCACAAGGTCCTTTGCTGTTGTTCTGGGATTGATTTGCACTTTTCGCACCAAAGTACGTTCATCTCTAGGAGACAGAACGCGTCTCCTTCCTGAGCGGTATGACGGCTGCGTGGTCCCATGGTGTTTATACTGCATACTATTGTTTGTACAGATGAATGTGGTAAATTGCTCCCAAGGATGAACCAGACTTGCAGAGGTTTTAATAACTCCAACCTAAGTGTATGTAAACTTCCGACTTCAGCTGTTGTATGTAAACTTACAACAGTTGAAGTCGGAAGTTTACATACACTTAGGTTGGAGTCATTAAAACTCGTTTTTCAACCACTCCACAAATTTCTTATTAACAAACTATAGTTTTGGCAAGTCGGTTAGGACATCTACTTTGTGCAATTTTTCCAACAATTGTTTACAGACAGATTATTTCACTTATAATTCACATAATCACAATACTAGTGCGTCAGAAGTTTACATACACTAAGTAACTGTGCCTTTAAACAGATTGGAAAATTCCAGAAAATTATGTCATGGCTTTAGAAGCTTCTGATCATCATTTGAGTCGATGGGAGGAATACCTGTGGATGTATTTCAAGGCCTACCTTCAAACACAGTGCCTCTTTGCTTGACATCATGGAAAAATCAAAAGAAATCAGCCAAGACCTCAGAAAAAAAATTGTAGACATCCACAAGTCTGGTTCATTCTTGGGAGCAATTTCCAAATGCCTGAAGGTACCACGTTTATCTGTACAAACAATAGTACGCAAGTATAAACACCATGAGACCACGCAGCCGTCATACCGCTCAGGAAGGAGACGCGTTCTGTCTCCTAGAGATGAACGTACTTTGGTGCGGAAAGTGCAAATCAATCCCAGAACTACAGCAAAGGACTTGTGAAGATGCTGGAGGAAACAGGTACAAAAGTATCTACAGTATATACATATACTGTATATATTTGTGTATATATATATGTATGTTAAGCCATCCTGAGTGGGTGTCCCAGTGTTCAATCATCTAGCCCTGCATGGCTTCAACTCTGGGAACATGTCATGAACAAGCAAATTGATGTGGTACTGTGATGTAAGGTAACCCATGTACTAGTAATCCATGAACTGTAGTAACCCAACTCATAATAGTAAATTAATGACAGTAACAGGTTGACATGTGGCTGGTAGGAATACAGTACAGTAGATCCCCTGAAAGCACTGCAGAGATCAACAGGGTTAACTGAAGGTCAATCCCCAAAGTTACAGCAGGCTTTACTAAAGCAATACAACATTTTGAGATTATTCTAGGAACCAGGAGATATGGTTTTCCAGGTAATCCACTTGAACAGCTGAAAACCACTCACATATAAAACAAAATATATATATATATATATATATATATATATTTATAGCCTAAACTGTATATTTGTTCATCTGTAAAAGCTGAGCATAAGTTCACTTTAAAGTAGGAATGTATAGGGCCATAGATTATACTAGCAAACCACCCTTACTGTGTGACAAATGACAGACACAGGAGGTGACTGTACCAGCACAGCAGATACCATCTCTTGGAAAAAGCTCTATGGACCTTGTTAAAGAATAGAAGTAATGTGTAAAGTAAAGTTAATTGGGTATTTGTCAGGAGAAAGATTTGTTTTGTTCATTCCACTAAGAAGAAACTCTGGGCTTCATGGAGAAAAAATACAATTACCCTATGGAAGAGAATGTATAGCCAATTTTCTTTAAGAACTACAAAACAAATTGCTCTAGTCTATTTTTATGTAAACAAGCGAAAAAGCTTATGATTTAACCAGCTCAAAACATTGAACACTGGTTGACTAAGATATTACTGTATACATTGTGCAATAATGTATTGGTGTATTGAGGGAGGCATATTGGGAAAAAATGCATGAAAAAATACTATAGTATGCTATGGTATAAATACTGTAGTATTATTATATTTATATATAGATGCACAGTAAGAGCCTACAGGGAGTACTCAACAAGTAATACATGTGTACGTTTTCAACTGAGAAACAACCCACTGAGATGTGAAACTTACCCTGACCTTGGTGGGTGTACTGTCCATCATTATTTAATTACATGCGTAGCCCTTTTTATACTCATGGGAATTTATGAATTCATCAATCAAATCTTACATTCTGAACTGAACACCTTCCCTCTGGAGGAAATATAATTTGAGGAGCTCATACCAATCTCCATGGAGGGAAAATATGTGCAAATGCATTTTATACCCTAATTTTCTTTGTGCCTAAATATCCCCATGATGGAAGACCGTCATAAGTCTTACCAGGAAGCTATAAGCTGACCATGGGGCAATGTTACAGGAGATTGATACAACACAATCCTGATGCTACTGTAATGTTTATGCCCAAAAAGTATGTTCATTTCCATTTGGAAGTCAGACTGGATGAGAAAATAATGCTTTGCATGTGTAGGGAATCTGCCTAAGCCCTTAAGAATATACATAAATCCTCAACATATTTTAGCCGAACTTAAAGCTTATTTTAGCTAGGAGAAACAACAAGTTTACACACATTCCATGTAATTACGTTAGGGAAGTTGCCTTCTGCTTCGTTGAGCACATTAGGGCTTGATTTGTGTCCACCCTGTCATGGTAGATTAACCACCTTGTTAGAGAGGGTGCTACTCTACTTAGTCATTAACCTGTTGTGACTGACCTTGCCAGGGGCTTGACCCTCTGAGGTCTCCCTATCCTGTGTAAGCTGAGGACATGCTTTGTTTGTATACAGCCCTTAGAAACCACTATCCAGTCTCTGATAAGGATGAATAAGGATGATAAAATCACTGACTACATTATACAGTATACTATAGATTATATAGTGTTCATAACAACTATTTTAGTCAATTTCTGACCTGGTAATACTATAGGTAGTGTAGCCCATTAAATACATTTTCTCCTGGGGAAAAAAAGATGAAAAAGGATGATTAATCATTAGATTGAAATATTGCAGTATTATTTTAGGAAGGATAACCTAATCAGTTTGTAGCCTATTCTCTGAGACCTCGTTACAGCATAGAGCAATATTCTGTCTATTTTCTGCTGTGGAAGTGAGAGACAGGGCAAATGAAATGTGTGTGGCTGACCATGATTTAATTTGATAGTCATTGCAGAATGCCTCTTGGTATCTGATATGTCGCCCTCATTTGTGGTCAGCCAGAGGCACAGGGACTATGAATAGAATAGCCCGTTGGTTAGAACACGGACAGACCTGTATGAATCTAAGCCTCTGATGTATAATATCATGCAGAATCTAAAAACGGATTCTGCCCTCTATTCTTCTCTCATATTTTCATTTGGAATCTCAGAGGACATGTTCAGTACCTCTACACCTCTGAAGAACACAAGAGACCTTTTGGTTCTGTTGAAGTTTACAATGAAACACTAGTGGAAGGATCAGATGAGACCAACATTCCAATCTTGTATTCCAAGTGGTTGGGCAGAAACAAGGTCAGGAAAAATCTTCTTCCCCTCAAGGACAATTTCTAACTCCTTTGACCTCAGGGGGAGGTACTGAATGGCTTAGACTACATGCCATCACTGCCCAAGTGATACATGTAAAGCAGAGAAGGCTGGTGGGAGGAGCTATAGGAAGAAGGGCTCATTGCAATGACTGGAATGGAATTAATGGAAAGGAGTCAAATGTGGTTTCCATATATTTTATGTGTTTGACACCGTTCCATTAATTCCATTCCAGCCATTACAATGAGCCTGTCTTCCTATAGCTCCCCCCACCACACTCCTCTGGTGTAAGGTAAAGATTGTCATGGCAAAACCAAGGTATAAGAGAATAGTGGGAACAGAGCCAGCATTCCACTATTTCCATAATATTCAGAATTGCACTGTACTCTATAGGCTACTGCCTGGTAAACAATAGTGAAAGCTTCCACGGATCTGCCGTTATATTGTCCAGAGTGACGTAATTGACATCTTAGGTCAAGGGGAAGATGGAAAAACACATTGAGAAAAATCATAACAATGGGAACAGTTATTCTCCCAGGAAATACATAATAGTCACTTCCATGGCCAGGAAATGAATAAAAACACACTCTTGACCAATGAGGGCTGCATAAAGCGTTTCTGGAAGCTCCTATCCTACTGCATGTTGGGGATTTAGTCTCTTCACACCTCAGAGGAGCTGACAGACAATATGAGTTTAAAAACAGCCACAGACTCATGGGCCAGTGTTCTCAGACCTCATTGTTTGTCAGAGGCACGGCACATCAGGAACTCAAGTCCTTTTGTTCACCCAACCTAAAATACCTCACAATCAAATGCCGACCGTATTATCTCCCAAGAGAGTTTTCTTCGGTTATAGTCACGGCTGTGTATATCCCCCCTCAAGCCGATACCACGACGGCCCTCAAAGAACTTCACTGGACTTTATGCAAACAGGAAACCACATATCCTGAGGCTGCATTTATTGTAGCCAGGGATTTTAACAAAGCAAAGTAGAGGACTAGGCTGCCAAAGTTCTATCAACATATCGACTGTTGTACTCGGGCTGCAAAAATTCTCGACCATTGCTATTCGAACTTCCGGGATGGTTATAAGGCCCTCCCCCGCCCTCCTTTCGGCAAATCTGACCACGACTCCATTTTGCTCCTCCCTTCCTATAGGCATGAATTCAAACAGGAAGTACCCGTGCTAAGGACTATTCAACGCCGGTCTGACCAATCAAAATCCACGCTTCAAGATTGTTTTGATCACGCGGACTGGGATATGTTCCGGGTAGCTTGCGAAAATAATTATGATGAATACACTGAAACGGTGACTGAGTTTATCAGGAAGTGTATAGGAGATGTTGTGCCCACTGTGACTATTAAAACCTACCCTAACCAGAAACCGTGGATAGATGGCAGCATTCGCGCACAACTGAAAGCGCGAACCACCGCATTTAACCATGGCAAGGTGACTGGGAATATGGCAGAATACAAACAATGTAGCTACTCACTCCACAAGGCAATTAAACAGGCAAAACATCAGTATAGAGACAAAGTGGAGTCGCAATTCAACGGCTCAGACACAAGACGTATGTGGCAGGGTCTACAGACAATCACGGACTTCAAAAGGAAAACCAGCCACGTTGCCGACACCGACGTCTTGCTTCCGGACAAGCTAAACACCTTCTTCGCCCGCTTTGAGGGTAACACAGTGCCACCAACGCGGCCCACTATCAAGGACTGTGGGCTCTCCTTCTCCATGGCCGATGTGAGTAAGACATTTAAGCATGTCAACCCCCGTAAGGCTGCCGGCCCAGACGGCATCCCTAGCCGTGTCCTCAGAGCATGCGCAGACCAGCTTGCTGGTGTGTTTACGGACATATTCAATCGCTCCCTATCCAAGTCTGCTGTCCCCATATGCTTCAAGATGGCCACCATTGTTCCTGTACCCAAGAAAGCAAAGGTAATTGAACTAAATTACTATCGCCCGTTGCACGCACCTCTGTCATCATGAAGTGCTTTGAGAGACTAGTCAAGGATCATATCACCTCTACCTTACCTGTCACTCTAGACCCACATCAATTTGCTTACCGCCCCAATAGATCCACAGACAATGCAACTGCCATCACACTGCACACTGCCCTGTCCCATCTGGACAAGAGGAATACCTATGTAAGAATGCTGTTCATTGACTATAGCTCAGCATTCAACACCATAGTACCTTCCAAGCTCATCATTAAGCTTGAGGCCCTGGGTCTAAACCCCGACCTGTGTAACTGGGCCCTGGACTTCCTGACAGGCCGCCCCCAGGTGGTGAAGGTAGGAAACAACATCTCCACTTTGCTGATCCTCAACACTGGGTCCCCTCAAGGGTGCGTGCTCAGCCCCCTCCTGTACTCCCTGTTCACCCATGACTGCATGGCCAGGCACGACTCCAACACCATCATTAAGTTTGCCGACGACACAACAGTGGTAGGCCTGATCACCGACAACGATGAGACAGCCTATAGGGAGGAGGTCAGAGACCTGGCCGTATGGTGCCAGGATAACAACCTCTCCCTCAACGTGACCAAGAGAAAGGATATGATTGTGGACTACAGGAAGAAAAAGAGGACTGAGCACACCCCATTCTCATCGACGGGGCTGTAGTGGAACAGGTTGAGAGCTTCAAGTTCTTTGGTGTCCACATCACCAACGAACTATCATGGTCCAAACACACCAAAATAGTTGTGAAGAGGGCACGACAAAGCCTATTCCCCCTCAGGAGACTGAAAAGATTTGGCATGGGTCCTCAGATCCTCAAAAAATTCTACAGCTGCACCATCGAGAGCATCCTGACTGGTTGCATCACCGCCTGGTATGGCAACTGCTCGGCCTCTGACCGCAAGGCACTACAGAGGGTAGTGCGTACGGCCCAGTACATCACTGGGACCAAGCTTCCTGCCATCCAGGACCTCTATACCAGGCGGTGTCAGAGGAAGGCCCTCAAAATTGTCAAAGACTCCAGCCACCCTAGTCATAGACTGTTCTCTCTGCTACCGCATGGCAAGCGGTACCGGATTGCCAAGTCTAGGTCCAAAAGACTTCTCAACAGCTTCTACCCCCAAGCCATAAGACTCCTGAACAGCTAATCATGGCTACCCGCACTATTTGCACTGCCCCCCCACCCCCACCCCATCTTTTTACGCTGCTGCTACTCTGTTAATTTTAACTCTACCCACATGTATTATTACATATTACCTCAACTACCTCAACTAGCCGGTGCCCCCGCACATTAACTCTGCACCGGTACCTCCCTGTATATATAGCCTCCCTACTGTTATTTTATTTTACTTGTGCTCTTTTTTTCTTCGTACACTTTTTTGTTGTTGTTTTATTTGACTTTTTTATAAATAAAAAAAATGCATTGTTGGTTAAGGGCTGTAAGTAAGCATTTCACTGTAATGTCTACACATGTTGTATTCGGCGCATGTGGCCAATAAAATGTGATTTGATTTGATTTGACTTCGTGGCCAAGCACGCCTCCAACTCATTCATCAAGTTTGCAGACTACCCAACAGTAGTAGGCTTGATTACCAACAATGACGAGACAGCCTACAGGAAAATAACCTCTCACTCAACGTCAACAAAGCAAAAGAGATGATCGTGGACTTCAGGAAACAGCAGAGGGTGCACCCCCCTATCCACATCGACGTGACCGCAGTGGAGAAGGTGGAAATCTTCAAGTTCCTTGGTGTACACATCACTGACAAATTGAAATGGTCCACCCATGTAGACAGTGTGGTGAAGAAGGCACAACACGCCTCTTCAACCTCAGGAGGCTGAAGAAATGGGCACCCAAAACCCTCACAAACTTTTACAGATGCACAATTGAGAGCATCCTGTCAGGCTGTATCACCGCCTGGTACGGCAACTGCCCTGCCCGCAACCGCAGGGCTCTCCAGAGGGTCGTGCTGTCTGCCGAACGCATTGCCGGGGGCAAACTACCTGCCCTCCAGGACACCTACAGCACCCGATGTCACAGGAAGGCCAAAAAGATCATCAAGGACATCAACCTCCCGAGCCACTGCCTGTTCACCCCGCTATCATCCAGAAGGTGAGGTCAGTACAGGTGCATCAAAGCTGGGACCGAGAGACTGAAAATCAGCTTGTATCTCAAGGCCATCAGACTGTTAAATAGCCATCACTAGCACATTAGAGGCTGCTGCTGCCTATTGAAATCACTGGCCACTTTAAGAAATGGAACACTAGTCACTTTAATAATGTTTACATATCTTGAATTACTCATCTCATATGTATATACGGTATTCTATAATATTCTACTGTATCTTATTCCATGCCGCTCTGTCATTGATCGTCCATATACAGTGGGGGAAAAAAGTATTTAGTCAGCCACCAATTGTGCAAGTTCTCCCACTTAAAAAGATGAGAGAGGCCTGTAATTTTCATCATAGGTACACGTCAACTATGACAGACAAATTGAGAAAAAAAAATCCAGAAAATCACATTGTAGGATTTTTAATGAATTTATTTGCAAATTATGGTGGAAAATAATTATTTGGTCACCTACAAACAAGCAAGATTTCTGGCTCTCACAGACCTGTAACTTCTTCTTTAAGAGGCTCCTCTGTCCTCCACTCGTTACCTGTATTAATGGCACCTGTTTGAACTTGTTATCAGTATAAAAGACACCTGTCCACAACCTCAAACAGTCACACTCCAAACTCCACTATGGCCAAGACCAAAGAGCTGTCAAAGGACACCAGAAACAAAATTGTAGACCTGCACCAGGCTGGGAAGACTGAATCTGCAATAGGTAAGCAGCTTGGTTTGAAGAAATCAACTGTGGTAGCAATTATTAGGAAATGGAAGACATACAAGACCACTGATAATCTCCCTCGATCTGGAGCTCCACGCAAGATCTCACCCCGTGGGGTCAAAATGATCACAAGAACGGTGAGCAAAAATCCCAGAACCACACGGGGGGACCTAGTGAATGACCTGCAGAGAGCTGGGACCAAAGTAACAAAGCCTACCATCAGTAACACACTACGCCGCCAGGGACTCAAATCCTGCAGTGCCAGACGTGTCCCCCTGCTTAAGCCAGTACATGTCCAGGCCCGTCTGAAGTTTGCTAGAGTGCATTTGGATGATCCAGAAGAGGATTTGGAGAATGTCATATGGTCAGATGAAACCATAATATAACTTTTTGGTAAAAACTCAACTCGTCGTGTTTGGAGGACAAAGAATGCTGAGTTGCATCCAAAGAACACCATACCTACTGTGAAGCATGGGGGTGGAAACATCATGCTTTGGGGCTGTTTTTCTGCAAAGGGACCAGGACAACTGATCCGTGTAAAGGAAAGAATGAATGGGGCCATGTATCGTGAGATTTTGAGTGAAAACCTCCTTCCATCAGCAAGGGCATTGAAGATGAAACGTGGCTGGGTCTTTCAGCATGACAATGATCCCAAACACACCGCCTGGGCAACGAAGGAGTGGCTTCGTAAGAAGCATTTCAAGGTCCTGGAGTGGCTTAGCCAGTCTCCAGATCTCAACCCCATAGAAAATCTTTGGAGGGAGTTGAAAGTCCGTGTTGCCCAGCGACAGCCCCAAAACATCACTGCTCTAGAGGACATCTGCATGGAGGAATGGGCCAAAATACCAGCAACAGTGTGTGAAAACCTTGTGAAGACTTACAGAAAACGTTTGACCTGTGTCATTGCCAACAAAGGGTATATAACAAAGTATTGAGAAACTTTTGTTATTGACCAAATACTTATTTTCCACCATAATTTGCAAATAAATTCATAAAAAATCCTACAATGTGATTTTCTTGATTTTTTTCCCTCATTTTGTCTGTCATAGTTGACGTGTACCTATGATGAAAATTACAGGCCTCTCTCATCTTTTTAAGTGGGAGAACTTGCACAATTGGTGGCTGACTAAATACTTTTTTTCCCCACTGTATGTACAGTTGAAGTCGGAAGTTTACATACACTTAGGTTGGAGTCATTAAAACTCGTTTTTCAACCACTCCACATATTTCTTGTTAACAAACTATAGTTTTGGCAAGTCGGTTAGGACATCTACTTTGTGCATGACACAAGTCATTTTTCCAAAAATTGTTTACAGACAGATTATTTCACTTATAATTCACTGTATCACAATTCCAGTGGGTCAGAAGTTTACATACACTAAGTTGACTGTGCCTTTAAACAGCTTGGAAAATTGCAGAATATGATGTTATGGCTTTAGAAGCTTCTGATAGGCTAATTGACATCATTTGAGTTAATTGGAGGTGTACATGTGGATGTATTTCAATGAATACCTTCAACACAGTGCCTCTTTGATTGACATCATGGGAAAATAAAAGAAAATCAGCCAAGACCTCAGAAAAAAGATGGTAGACCTCACAAGTCTGGTTCATCCTTGGGAGCAATTTCCAAACGCCTGAAGGTACCACGTTCATCTGTACAAACTATAGTATGCAAGTATAAACACCATGGGACCACGCAGCCGTCATACCGCTCAGGAAAGAGACGAGTTCTGTCTCCTAGAGATGAACGTACTTTGGTGCGAAAAGTGCAAATCAATCCCAGAACAACAGCAAAGGACCTTGTGAAGATGCTGGAGGAAACCGGTACAAACGTATCTATATCCACAGTAAAATGAGTCCTACATCGACATAACCTGAAAGGCCGCTCAGCAAGGAAGAAGCCAATGCTCCAAAACCGCCATAAAAAAGCCAGACTACGGTTTGCAACTGCACATGGGGACAAAGATCGTACTTTTTGGAGAAATGTCCACTGGTCTGATGAAACAAAAATAGAACAGTTTGGCCATAATGACCATCGTTATGTTTGGAGGAAAAAGGGGTTTGCTTGCAAGCCGAACAACACCATCCCAACCGTGAAGCACGGGGGTGTCAGCATCATGCTGTGGGGGTGCTTTGCTGCAGGAGGGACTGGTGAACTTCACAAAATAGATGGCATCATGAGGAAAGAATTTATGTGGATATATTGAAGCTACATCTCAAGACATCAGTCAGGAAGCTAAAGCTTGGTCGCAAATGGGTCTTCCAAATGGACAATGACCCCAAGCATACTTCCAAAGTTGTGGCAAAATGGCTTAAGGACAACAAAGTCAAGGTATTGGAGTGGCCATCACAAAGCCCTGACCTCAATCCTATAGATAATTTGTGGGCAGAACTGAAAAAGTGTGTGCGAGCAAGGAGGCCTACAAACCTGACTCAGTTACACCAGCTCTGTCAGAAGGAATGGGCCAAAATTTACCCAACTTATTGTGGGAAGCTTGTGGAAGGCTATCCGAAACTTTTGACCCAAGTTAAACAATTTAAAGGCAATGCTACCAAATACTAATTGGGTGTATGTAAACTTCTGACCCACTGGGAGTGTGATGAAAGAAATAAAAGCTGAAAGAAATAATTCTCTTTTATTCTGACATTTCACATTCTTAAAATGAAGTGGTGATCCTAACTGACCTAAGACAGGGAATTTTTGCTAGTATTAAATGTCAGGAATTGTGAAAAACTGAGTTTAAATGTGTTTGGCTAAGGTGTAAGTAAACTTCCGACTTGTATATATTCTTAATTCCATCCCTTACTTAGATTTGTGTGTATTGGGTATATGTTGTGAAATTGTTAAATATTTCTGCACTTTCGGAGCTAGAAGCACAAGCATTTAGCTACACCCGCAATAACATCTGCTAAACACATGGATGTGACAAATACAATTTGATTTGATATGACATCAGCAGCTGTACAATTCAATTCCTTTGTGATTTCATGGAATGTCATAGCATCTTTGCACAATTCCTTTGTATTGCATTGGATTATCGTCGCTTTAGTGACAGCCACCACCCCCCCCCCCCCCCCCCCATCTGTCACAATGGCATGCAAATCCACAATTGGTACAGTAGGGGACATAAGCAGTTTCAATTTTTTTGGCCTCTAAGCTTTTCTATTTCCTTAAGGCAAAGCAGCAAATCCTTTATTAGACATCTGGAGCTACTTTAACCTGTAATGAGATGCCTGTATTTGTTGTTCTGACTGAAAAGTGTTGTTCTGACTTAACACGGAAAAGGAAATAAATGATCTGCATTATATAGTCACAGTGTGTGGTAGGGCTTATAAACGGTACAGTAGCTTGTCACATCCCAAGGCGGGTGTGGGGATTGTTTTGTAGCTACCTCAGTTTATCAGAACATATGATTCTTCCTATTCAGAATGCATTAACAGTACACAAATTCTTTATTAACAGTTTTGGAAGCATGGCAGTGTAATATAAAAAGTTGCAAAAGTATAATCAGAACTACTCCCGCAGGTTGCTTGCCAGACCTGTTATATCTGCAGTATCTTTCCACCCTCTCTGATTATCCTACACACACACACACACACACACACACAGAGCACGACTCAGCCCACCATGTGTTAGGAGGATTCAATTGTGTTTCTCAGGGTGCACACCATGCCATCTGGACAGGGGTTGATCAGAGCAGGCAGGGGATTCACATTACTCCATGAACAGCAATCAAATTAAGACCACGTTAGGAGAAAGGCAGAGGTTCAGAGAAAAACGCTATCATACGATGTTATTACACACCACTACTACCAGTTGCTATGGCTTAGTCTGTGGGGAGTTTTTAAAGGTCCAATGCAGCCGTTTTTATCTCAATATCAAATCTTGTCTGGGAACAGTTTTGCAGTATTATTCCAACCCATTTTACAGTTTATTAGGTACACCACCCCGTTCACAAAAATTGATCACTCCTACAGACAGTGAGCCATGTGGCCGTGGCTTGCTATATGAGGCAGGCAGACAGACATTGAGGCATTCAGTTACTGTTCTATTGAATGTTAGAATGGGCAAAACAAGTGACCTAAGTGACTTTGAGCATTGTATGATCGTCAGTGCCAGACGCGCCGGATCCAGTATCTCAGAAACAGTTGCTCTCCTGGGCTTTTCACGCACGACAGTGTCCATGGTTTACCGAGAATGGTGCAACAAAAAAAAAACATCCAGTCAGCGGCAGTCCTGTGGGCGAAAACAGCTCTTTGATGAGAGAGGTCGAAGGAGAATGGCAAGTATCGTGCAAGCTAGCAGACGGGCCACAAACAGACAAATAACAGCGCAGTACAACAGTGGTGTGCAGAACGGCATCTCGGAACGCACAACATGTTGATCCTGGTCACAGATGGGCTATTGCAGCAGACGACCACACCGGGTTCCACTCCTATCAGCTAAAAACAAGAAGAAGCGGCTCCAGTGGGCAAATGATCACCAATACTGGGCAATTGAGGAGTTGGTAAACATTGCCTGGTCCTGTTCCTGTTGCGTCATGCTGATAACAGTCAGGATTTAGCGTAAGCAGCATGAGTTCATGGACCCATTATGCCTGGTACAGGCTGGTGGCGGTGGTGGTGTACTGGTGTGGGGAGAGTTTTCAAGAGACGTTTCCGACACCTTGTAGAATCCATGCCCCGGAGAATTCAGGCTGTTCTGGAGGCAAAGGGGGGTCCGACCCGGTATTAGATGGCTGTACCTAATAAACTATCCGGTGAGTGTATATATAAAATACAGAACAATTATGTTTTTGACTGCAGTGGGCCTTTAAATTGGCTTAATAATGGACAAGACCATGTATTCCATCGCAGACCTTTGTCCGTCTGTGATGACACAAGGTACACAGATACCATGCCACTGGGATAGGTGAACAGAGCCCTTCAAGCCTGTGAGTACATCCCAAATGGCACCCTATTCCCTATATAGTGCACTACCTTTGACCTGAGTCATATGGGCCATGGTCAAAAGTAGTGTACTACATAGGGAATAGGGTGTCATTTGGGACACACTCTATGTGATCTGGTGGTTGTGTGCTCTGTCTTAATTGCTTCCCAGCCATGTATGCTACAGTACTGTACTTTTGTTCCATTACTGTGGGAACTGAGCTAGGGTTTAAATCCCTCTTTTAGGTCAGCATCCTGACCCATAATCCACCCACCTCACTCTCTCTCTAAATTGTAAACCCTTTAAACACTTGTTTGGGAGGCTCTGTATTCAAACAAAACATGACATTTAGCCCCTTCAGTGCATTTACAGTTTTATACAGTACATGTCATTTTTGTGCTTCACTGAGCAATTCTATTTACATGGAATTACTTTGCTAAGTTGATTATGTTTTCATTATGCTGCTTACAATTGTTGCTCACCTTAAACTTTGCTGTTGGATAATATTTTTTATTTTATCTGTGTGGCTGCTTGTCATAGGCTACAGTGTGTGAGATGACATGCCTTGCTGAGCCGTTTAGAAATGACACCATTTAGAAACGACAGCATTTTTGTCATTATCTCTTCCCTGCTTTTGGAGAAAACAGCTCTTTCTTGCAGAGAACCAACCAATGAATGAGAGTCCAGAGCTAGACAAGGAGGAAATGATGAGAGAAAATTTGGAATCCAAAATAGGTCAGCCCATAATGAAGGACATCATACATCAAAAGCTATTTTAAAACATTAAGAGCTTGAGCTTTTCTATAAAAAATTATAATGATAAAGTGCATTCATATGAGAGTTCCTCTAATCTATCAATTTCTGAAGAGTAGAATATGTTCCATTTAATTTCTTAACGAGCCTGTAGCCCATTTTAGTCACACACACACACCCTACATGTATGAAAAAAAGCATAAGAGCGTCTGCTAAATGACTCAAATTTCAATTTAAATGACAGCGCCTCATCAACACTTGTGTCAGTAATTGGGTCTTTACCATCAAAGTGTCATGGCTCTTGTAAGCTCCTCAAATGATGAACACAACAGAGCACATCACCGGCTGGCTCCTGCAGTGAGTGGGTTCCTCCCCTCTACTAATCCAGGAATCTAGAGGTGGGAGGAGGATTCCAGACCAGCATGGGGACCTTAGGGGATCGAGACTCTCTGACACCCACCTCAACTATATTCACAACACATGGAACAGGAGCACATCAGAGTGCTTGGCTTGCAGCTTGGCTTGACGCTCTGTGCACTGCTGAGTTCTCCTGAATACAATACTACTACATACAGCTGATACTCAATCTCTCATTTTTCATCTCTCCTCCACACTCCTCTGCTGCAAGATAGTGAGAAGAAAGAGTGTTGGAGAACCTTGGAGAGAGCGTGAGAGAGAGCGAGAGAGAGAGAGAGCGAGAGAGAGAGAGAGAATGTGTTTGAGGGGCTGTAAGTCTGAATGTGTTCTTTGCTCGCAAGGGAGTTGCATTGCTTTTGCCATCAGACGTTTGGATTAATCTGGTCTAACGAACACCAGCCGGAAAGTCTGGGAGAAACAGTCAAGGTATGTGTCACTGTTAGTGTCCTTAGTTGGTGTTTGTTTTTTGAGGATAAAATAAATAAATTAGGCAACAGAGAAGTGGAGTAGTTATACCCACTGGGGTAGATGCTGAAGGTTGATGTTTAGTTTAAGAGAGTTCCGGTTAATTTCACAGTTTCATTAAAATAATAATTGAACTAAACATTTTATCTTTACAAAGATAAGATAGATAAAGAAAAGATAGTCAAGTGTGAAAGTAATGAAATAAGAAATTACTTGTACAGTAGCAAATCAATTCTGTCCATATGACATACAGCCTACTAACTCTATCTAGCCCCCATGGAATGTGCCTACATGGATTACATTTGAGATGTATTGCATTTGAAGGGAAAACAGCAGCAGCCCAGTCAGTGGTATTGAGCTCAATGATCTGCACTGGATGAAATTGATGCAAATGTTGCAGGTATTCAAATAGAGTGCACTGAATTCCATATTAAGCTCTAAAGCTGGTATTGTCTCTGTGTATATTTAAATGGTAAACACAAATACAGATGTAAGATCTTAATTTGGACCAGTTTGCTACACCAGTAAAATAATCCAGCAGCAACAGGAAATGTGAATTTTTATTTGGATTATAATTAATGCACATTTTTGTAAGGGTTGATACATTTTTCAAAAGCCTTTTTGAACCTCAAATACACTAAAAGTTTTAAATTTCCTGCATTGCAGAAAAGTTATCCGGCAACAGGGTGATCAAATTAAGATCCTACATCTGTACATGCAAAGAAGACAACTTCAGTTCCCTTTCCTTTCTCAGCTGTTTTTATCGCAGGTTGACGTTTATTGTATAGAGTCTTGTCCTGGAGCCAGAACTGAGCAATTTCCCCTTGGATAGGCCAACTGCAAAGTCAAAATTGGCAATATTGTAAAAATTTATGAAAATAAAAATGTGCTTTGTGGTCTAAATTTAAGATTAGGGTTAGGCAATAGGGTTAGCGGTGTGGTTAAGGTTAGGGTTATGTTTAAAATCAGATTTTATGACTTTTTGGCTGTGCCAGCTAGTGACCACTCTGCAGAGCTGCCCCCAGAACAATATTCATGACGAAAAACACTAACCTGAGTTTTAATCTTTCTTTTCTAAACCCTTGTTTATTTGTATTTGTATTTATTAAGGATCCCCATTAGCTGCTGCCAAGGCAACAGATACTCTTCCTGGGGTCAAGCAACGTTAAGATCACAGGAGGTTTGTAGCACCTTAATTGGGGAGGACGGGCTCGTGGTAATGGCTGGAGTGGAATTGGTGGAATGGTAACAAATACATCAAAGACGTGGTTTGATGCCATTCCATTTGCTCCGTTCCAGCCATTATTATGAGCCGTCCTCCCCTCAGCAGCCACCACTGATTAAGATGTATGAACGCACTGTGTGCCCAAGCATTGGTTCTTGTCTTCACTGCATTAATAAAATATGAGCGTAGGCTACAATAGACCCAGCTAGCACATTTAGTTCCTTGGAAGCTGTGGGAACATAAGTTTACGGTTTCCCATTAATTCTGGGAATGAAGTCATACGTTTCCTGACCTGTAAAACTAAAATATTTTTAAACGTTCTGAGAACGGAAGTGAAAATGTTCCCTTTTCTGGGAACATACTTTTTTTTACATTTCAGGGAGGCTTTGAGAACATTTACTATGGTTGCATGGAAGTTTTCCTGGGAGGTTTTATTAACCTTCTGAGAACAGAAATTATAGGTTATTCGAAGGTAATGTTTTTACCTTTTTGATAGAGTTCTTTAAAACTTTAACTAAGTGTTTAAATAATGCTAGCTTAGTTTAACTGTTTTGAACTCCAAGCACAGATAGGACAATTCATTTACTTAGGCATTAATCATGCAAACAAATTTTTTTAACATGGCACGGCGTCGGTGAGATTCGAACATATGATCTTTTATTTTCTCTCCATGAAATTAGTCCTCTGCGCCACCAGGATGGCGCTAGCATGCCATCTTTCTTTTACTCATATAAAGCTGATAATTTTAGTCTACTCAAACAGACACCATTTCAAAGGAAACAAGCACTCATTAAGATTAGGTGTGGCCAATTAGTGGGCACGGCCAACACACCTAACAAGATGGAGGATATAGAAAGAGTTTCAGTGACGCTGAGAATGGAACGTACAGTGGGGAGAACAAGTATTTGATACACTGCCGATTTTGCAGGTTTTCCTACTTACAAAGCATGTAGAGGTCTGTAATTTTTATCATATGTACACTTAAACTGTGAGAGACGGAATCTAAAACAAAAATCCAGAAAATCACATTGTATGATTTTTAAGTAATTAATTTGCATTTTATTGCATGACATAAGTATTTGATACATCAGAAAAGCAGAACTTAATATTTGATACAGAAACCTTTGTTTCCAATTACAGAGATCATACGTTTCCTGTAGGTCTTGACCAGGTTTGCACACACTGCAGCAGGGATTTTGGCCCACTCCTCCATACAGACCTTCTCCAGATCCTTCAGGTTTCGGGGCTGTCGCTGGGCAATACGGACTTTCAGCTCCCTCCAAAGATTTTCTATTGGGTTCAGGTCCGGAGACTGGCTAGGCCACTCCAGGACATTGAAATGCTTCTTACGGAGCCACTCCTTAGTTGCCCTGGCTGTGTGTTTTGGGTCGTTGTCATGCTGGAAGATCCAGCCACGACCCATCTTCAATGCTCTTACTGAGGGAAGGAGGTTGTTGGCCAAGATCTCGCGATACATGGCCCCATCCATCCTCCCCTCAATACGGTGCAGTTGTCCTGTCCCCTTTGCAGAAAAGAATCCCAAAGAATGATGTTTCCACCTCCATGCTTCACGGTTGGGATGGTGTTCTTGGGGTTGTACTCATCCTTCTTCTTCCTCCAAACATGGCGAGTGGAGTTTAGACCAAAAAGCTATATTTTTGTCTCATCAGACCACATGACCTTCTCCCATTCCTCCTCTGGATCATCCAGATGGTCATTGGCAAACTTCAGACGGGCCTGGACATGCGCTGGCTTGAACAGGGGACCTTGCGTGCGCTGCAGGATTTTAATCCATGACGGCGTAGTGTGTTACTAATGGTTTTCTTTGAGACTGTGGTCCCAGCTCTCTTCAGGTCATTGACCAGGTCCTGCCGTGTGGTTCTGGGCTGATCCCTCACCTTCCTCATGATCATTGATGCCCCATGAGGTGAGATCTTGCATGGAGCCCCAGACCGAGGGTGATTGACCGTCATCATGAACTTCTTCCATTTTCTAATAATTGCGCCAACAGTTGTTGCCTTCTCACCAAGCTGCTTGCCTATTGTCCTGTAGCCCATCCCAGCCTTGTGCAGGTCTACAATTTTATCCCTGATGTCCTTACACAGCTCTCTGGTCTTGGCCATTGTGGAGAGGTTGGAGTCTGTTTTGATTGAGTGTTTGGACAGGTGTCTTTTATACAGGTAACGAGTTCAAACAGGTGCAGTTAATACAGGTAATGAGTTGAGAACAGGAGGGCTTCTTAAAGAAAAACTAACAGGTCTGTGAGAGCCGGAATTCTTACTGGTTGGTAGGTGATCAAATACTTATGTCATGCAATAAAATGCAAATTAATTACTTAAAAATCATACAATGTGATTTTCTGGATTTTTGTTTTAGATTCCGTCTCTCACAGTTGAAGTGTACCTATGATAAAAAATTACAGACCTCTACATGCTTTGTAAGTAGGAAAACCTGCAAAATCGGCAGTGTATCAAATACTTGTTCTCCCCACTGTATATGTTTTTAAATTACATTCTTAAATAGTTATTTGAATGTTACTAATGTTTTCTTGTGTTTTTTTATGGAATGTTTTCTTAATGTTCTGAGAACATGACTGTAAATAGAACCATGAGGAAACTTGCAGAAAACTTTATGCTGAAGTACTGAAATTCCCACAGAAGAACATTGTTTCTCAAGATTCTCTGAACAATCTGAGAACATTGCTTTAAATAGAACCTTGAGGAAACCTGCAGAAAACGTTATGCTGAAGTTCTGAAATTCCCACAGAAGAACATTGTTTCTTAACTTTCTCTGAACTATTTGAGAACATTCCCAATGTCAAACCAGTTGGAGAAAGTTCCTAGAACATTACCAACATTGAAATGAGATGTAACCATGTTTTAACTTTTAGGAAATGTTCTGTTAATGTAATTAAATACCAAGAAAATAATGTTTTTTTGTCAAGTTCCCTAGATGTGCTGAGAATGTTTCAAAGCCAAGCAACTCTCCTGCACCATTCCCAGAAGGTTGTTGGAAGGTTGTATGCAAAGAAATCATAGGACAGCCACGCTCTCACCAAGCACTAAGAAACATGGTTCTCAGAACGTTATGTGCTAGCTGGGGAATATCTGACTCTCCACTTTTCTTTAGAAATATGTATTTATTTACTTTATTGCAAAGGCCGGTTTTTAGCACAGACATCGTCGAAACATGGTGTTTGCATTTAATTGACTAACATGTCCACACAACATAAAGTTGGTCAACACATAAAGATAATTGGCCATATTCTATAAAACATTCAACATTCAAAATGCTAGTCATCCTTCTGTCTCTTTTATAAACTGTGATGTAGCCTTAAAACTGTCGGCAGTGGATAATCCAGTGATGCAATGTGTTGGTATATTCCAAACCAGCGAAATCCCAAAATTATTGTACAACTGGGGCAGCAGAGCTGGTTTCGCATCATAGGGAGATTGATGACCTCTGTGTTTGGGGGGATTTGCACCTGTTCCCACAATCTATGTAAGTCAGAGAGTGTGTGTTTGTGTGTGTGTATGTGTGATAATTATGTAGAAACATACATTACAGATTGTTTAATGAACCATAACGGCATCTCAGACCATCTCATCATGCCTCTGATGATGTTTGTGCCTTTGGTCATGACTTAAAGATATGATTATGCTCAGAGGTTACTGTACAGTATATACAAGCCTGAGGTTCACGTGTTGGTGGACTAACACAAATACTGTTCGTCTAGGCTTTGCTGGTTCATATTGGGTTCTACTTTATATGACAAACTGGATCTTATGTAACAAAATTGCAGTCAAACAATACCATTTCCTTTGTCTTGGAATATTGATGCAGCAACAAAATTACATGAAATTGTGTTATACAGCACAAAGATGTTTCCTAGAAAAAAAGCCATTGTGAGTGATAGTTTATGCTTTGTAATTGTCTGCGTCCTTGTACGCCTGTCGTTGCAAACTTGTTCTTCGTTTTTTTTTATCTAAAAGTTTTAACACATCTCTCAATGTAGAGAAAGGGTGCACATGCAAAAAACACAAGTCTGTTCTTGCTTACTGTAGTCTTTTACATTTATTAAATTCAATATAGTTCAGCCAGCACAGAAGTTTTGGCTACTGCCTTTCTTGAGGGATGCTGTTGGATCTCGCAACACATCTCTCAACCCACAGTTCCTCAGTCCTCAATCTAACTCGGTCTGACAATGTCTGGGAGTTTAAGGATAATTCTTTTGGATTAGGGGTGGCTTTCTGTTAAGTCACATGTTGGTGCAGTAAGAGGGTTGGTTGAGCCCTCGTTGGCCAGTATTAGTGCCGTGCAGATTCCTGCACTACACACACTAGTCTGTTCCCATTAGGCCTTCTGCTCTGAGGGCAGACACTACAGGACACATCTCACATTAACTGTAAAATAACACTGATGACTGATGATGGCCTGCTGATTGGGACAAACAATACTTTATAGGACACAACAATATAACATTTCGTGGCAAACCATTATATGGATGCAGGTACTATATTCAACAAGGTCATCCAACACAAGTTATCAGTCAGTCATCATTCGGTGACCACTAAACTTCGGAAACTGGTATATGGAATAGTCGAGTGCGACACGACACAAGGACATTTTGTTCAATTTTGGGATAAGAACGGCAGGGGTTTAGCCCTCAGAGAATACAGCAATGGATGCAGTGGCACAGTGGTCTAAGGCACTGCGTCGCAGTGCTAGCTGTGCCACTAGAGATCCTGGTTCGAATCCAGGCTCTGTCGTAGCCGACCGCGACCGGGAGACGCATGGGGCGGCGCACAATTGGCCCAGCGTCGTCCAGGGTAAGGGAGGGAATGGTTGGCATGGATGTAGCTCAGTTGGTAGAGCATGGCGTTTGCAACGCCAGGGTTGTGGGTTCGATTCCCATGGGGGGCCAGTATAAAAATAAAAAAATTATGTATGCACTCACTAACTGTAAGTCGCTCTGTATAAGAGCGTCTGCTAAATGACTAAAATGTAAATGCACAATAACCTGTCAACCAAGGAATGTGGCCTACCATCGCCTTTCAACTGATATCACAGGAAGAATGCATTCAGATTGGGCTCACAATGAAGGAGATAAACTGTACTGTAAATGTGTATAAACCGGATGCTAAAAATAAAGCGGTCTGTTGAAGCAGATTTGGAGGGTGGAAGGATTGAACTAAAGAGGGATGGGGGCGGGATCAGTGACAATGGGCCTATGTCTATCATTCAGTGCTATGCATGCAGACACTGTAAACAACTAACACTAGTGTGTAATGTCTATGAGGGTGACTACAAAGTACAGATGTAGGATCTTAATTTGAGCCAGTTTGCTACAGCAGGAAAATAATCCTGTGTGGATTATAATTCATGTATCTTTTTTTGCAGGGGTTGATACATATATATTTATGTTGGGGCAAATCAGGTCTGACATTTTAACGTGGAAATTGCAAACTTTAGAACCCTTTTTAAAACTTGAATACATTACAAGTTTCTATTTCCTCCTGTGCAGGAACATTCTCATCAACAAAAGAGTGATCAAATTAAGATCCTACATCTGTATTCAAGTCAAGAGGTGACAGGAATTCTACTTGATTATGCAATATGAAAATTATTCTCTCTTCTCTAGCATGCAGTTGTTGTGAGAAATGCAGGAATGTCACATACTCCATGCAAAGTAAATTACAAAATCGAAACACTAACAGAGAACCTGAATCCTTGACATCTATCTTTAGCACTGCTTCCTCCAGGTCAAAGTTGAAGTAGGCATACGCCGATTAAAACATCTGGTTTTCTGAGCAATCTTTTGATTTGATCTGAACATGTGCCAGCACCGGTAGTGCAAGGCTTCCTCTTATGCGCGAGTGAAGTGAGTTTGGAAAAACTGAAAGTATGCATCATCTTACAAATAGTTTTCACATACAAACGTTATATGTCCGAACTCAGAATCAAATAGGCTTCACAAAAATAACATGGTTACTGTGGTAGGACGTTTATTTTGATTGCCGATTTTCTGCATTAACAAAAGTTCCATCAGGTAGCCTGATTTCAGACAAGATCATTAAACAAGATTATTAGGGAAATCGTTCTTTTTCCAAAGCATGTAAACATTTTAAACGAACTATTATGTTAATCTGACTATCCACAATAATTGTATTATTGTGTGTATGTAACCGTGCTCAGGGAGTCTCTTTCTTTTATCTCATCTCCCTTTCCTCTGTGTGTGCGACTGTGTTTGATGTTTACTCCTACTCCACTAACTTCACATTGCCTGACGTGCAGAGTTAAATGCACTCCTGAGGACCAATTTGCTCAAGTTTCGTTTTCACTGAATCATGATCCGTAAAATTCCTCCAGTAAGATACTGTCAAGCTTGACTAGACGAACATATAAAGTGTATTATGACCTAAATTATAAAAGAAATCAGAGTAGAAACAGCCTGAACAGATTTAGTTAATAATGATGATGAGTTGCTGATCGGGCAGTTATGAGATAGGACTGTTTGAAGTACTGCTGCTTATAGCAATGTATTACAATGTATTATGCAGCCTCGTCCTAGGCTCTGTTGCTACCGCATAGACAGAGAGACGGGTTCGACAGAGAGAGTCGGTTGGTGGACGAAATTACTTTCCATGTTGCCTTGTAACTACTTTAACTGCAGTGCAAAGTAAGACCATGTCATTCCTCTTTCCACCAGCAGACTAAGGTCAATGAGGACTAGTTGAGTGAGAAGCCAAAGATCCTGGAGACCAATCTAACAATGTCACCACAACATCCCCCCATCCCCTTCTACCTTGGGTCTACAACCCAGCTGTTATTGTCTCACTGACAGTCTCTCACTGGAATTCAACAGAGATCCTCCACTGCCCAGATTGCCAATGATCACAAGGAACGGTCTCCTGCTGGTCTTTTGGTTTCTCTTGGACAAAGGCTTCCTGGCTCCCCTTCACTCTCCACCCCAAAGCAGGATGGGCAGAGAACACCACCTGGGGGGCGTGGCAGGACTGGGACTGAGGAGACATGGGGCATCAGGGGTTCAGAGGGTGAAGCGAGGATGGGTGTGGAACCAGTTCTTTGTACTGGAGGAATATATGGGATCTGAACCACAGTACGTTGGAAAGGTAAGCACCATCATTTTAGGGTTCTGGTTCTCTAAGACTGATCAATATAAAACTATATTTAACCTCTGCCTTCACTCCTCCTATGACAGTTTGAGGTCAGAAATCAAACTGAAGAAGAGTTCAAAGGATTGGGCATCTGTTCATTAAGACTTAAAGAATATACGAAAAAGCAGCACGACACAAATGTCATCTAATTGCTTGGCCTGCTTGATCGATTCTGACTGTGACTTTTGCAATTTTCTCAGTATCGTCTCTAATTATCCACACACAAAGGAGGTTAAATAATTTTTTGTGCAGTTCCAAATCAAATTTCAAGAGGCATTAAGAACCACCCTGGAATCTGGCACTTCCAGCTCAAATGGGATAATGGTTTAGATTGACTTGTCAGCTGTTGATGCCAAGGCAATCTACTACTGCCTTTCTCAGTACGCACGGTCCCGCTGGATGTGTTTCCGTTGGCTGAGAAAGGAGGGATGGGTATATTCGCATCCACACATTGTCAAACAGATGCTACCACTGCTGCTTTAAAATTACTGAGTGATTCACTCCTCACAGTGTGTGCGTCTCAAATGGCACCCTATTTCCTACATATTGCACTCCTTTAGATCAGGGAGGCCCATAGGGCTCAT
Source organism: Coregonus lavaretus (assembly GCF_964263955.1). Taxonomy (NCBI): domain Eukaryota; kingdom Metazoa; phylum Chordata; class Actinopteri; order Salmoniformes; family Salmonidae; genus Coregonus; species Coregonus lavaretus. Next base: position 26,907 of record NW_028164609.1, read on the forward strand.
GTCAAAAGTAGTGCACCATACATGGTAAAGGGTGCCATTTGGGATATACACAGTTTCTGTGTTGAGAATGAGGACGACAGCATCGAGCCGTGCACGGCCAGCCCCGAGACCACAGATTAATCTGCTGCCAGTTTATAGTTGACAGTGTGAAGGATCAGGACCTTGATTATCACTGTGAGCTACATGTTTGGAAATGGGAACATAGATCAAATGTGGCTTGGAAACAGTGTGACTGCCAAGTCATTGGGAGAATCTTAATTGCATACTCCTCATGTCCTCTCTCCTCTCGCCCCGCCTCCTTCTTTAAACCCATTGGAGGAGAAGGTCAGAGGGGAGGGAGACCAATGGGTTTGAGAAGGAGCCAAGGAGAGAGGATGCAAGGAGTATGCAATTGAGATTCTCCCATTGTTTCGCCTCCAGCTAGGAAGATCTGTCTAACGGCATCCATATTATAGTATATAATGATAATTTGCACATGAAGACTTTCTTCAGACATTGCTTTGGTTATTGTTTCCATATATCACTTTTGTATCGAGATTTAGCGAGGCAATACTATTACTTATAAACAGACATAAAATGCACAACTTTGAATTTACCAACAGGTAATGGCCACAGCTTTGTTTGCAAAACAGGAGAAAATGCTTTTTTTTCCCATAACATGCACACCTTTGTGTGAGCATTTTAAAAAGAAAAAAATGACTGCACCACTGATCCACATTGCCCAAAGCTCCTCTGCTGGGTTTGTCCCCATGCATTATGCAACCGTAGAGGCAGACACAGACACAGCTGACCAGCTGAGTGAAAGACCCACATTTAAGCACCAGCTTACCTTGTGCTCCTGGATCTGACATTCAGCAAGCCTTAGAGGAAAACAACTATGTGCAACTGTACTCTGTACAATTAAACTATCTGCTTCTGGCCCCCATACTGAGCAAAGGCCATCTGCAAGGAAGACTGGGTTAGTGGGCTTGTCTGGTCAAAGCTAAAACACACTAAGCTTCTTTCTAGTCTAAATCACTGGGTTAAATTGTCTGTGGTGGTGATGATTATTATAGCATGCTGGTTGGGTCTCTCAAGGACAGCCACTTCTCAGTTTAAACTACAACATGTGACTTCAGCTATCATATCATTTTGCATATGAATGCAGAGCCACTAGCCTCCATGACCAGGGAGCAACTTTCACTGGGGAAGGGGGGGACATGTCCCCCCCACATTCTGAAATTGCATTTTTGTCCCCCCTAGTGTGATACAAAACAAGGCAGCGGTGTGCTTTAGGACCAGGCGGACGCCTCCGAGTGGTCGGGTAGGCTGTTTGGAGTGTTTATCTGATAGGGTAAAAAAGAAATATATATACACATACAGTGGGGAGAACAAGTATTTGATACACTGCCGATTTTGCAGGTTTTCCTACTTACAAAGCAGGTAGAGGTCTGTAATTTTATCATAGGTACACTTCAACTGTGAGAGACGGAATCTAAAACAAAAATCCAGAAAATCACATTGCATGCTTTTTAAGTAATTAATTTGCATTTTATTGCATGACATAAGTATTTGATCACCTACCAACCAGTAAGAATTCCGGCTCTCACAGACCTGTTAGTTTTATTTTAAGAAGCCCTCCTGTTCTCCACTCATTACCTGTATTAACTGCACCTGTTTGAACTCGTTACCTGTATAAAAGACACCTGTCCACACACTCAATCAAACAGACTCCAACCTCTCCACAATGGCCAAGACCAGAGAGCTGTGTAAGGACATCAGGGATAAAATTGTAGACCTGCACAAGGCTGGGATGGGCTACAGGACAATAGGCAAGCAGCTTGGTGAGAAGGCAACAACTGTTGGCACAATTATTAGAAAATGGAAGAAGTTCAAGATGACGGTCAATCACCCTCGGTCTGGGGCTCCATGCAAGATCTCACCTCGTGGGGCATCAATGATAATGAGGAAGGTGAGGGATCAGCCCAGAACTACACGGCAGGACCTGGTCAATGACCTGAAGAGAGCTGGGACCACAGTCTCAAAGAAAACCATTAGTAACACACTACGCCGTCATGGATTAAAATCCTGCAGCGCACGCAAGGTCCCCCTGCTCAAGCCAGCGCATGTCCAGGCCCGTCTGAAGTTTGCCAATGACCATCTGGATGATCCAGAGGAGGAATGGGAGAAGGTCATGTGGTCTGATGAGACAAAAATAGAGCTTTTTGGTCTAAACTCCACTCGCCGTGTTTGGAGGAAGAAGAAGGATGAGTACAACCCCAAGAACACCATCCCAACCGTGAAGCATGGAGGTGGAAACATCATTCTTTGGGGATGCTTTTCTGCAAAGGGGACAGGACAACTGCACCGTATTGAGGGGAGGATGGATGGGGCCATGTATCGCAAGATCTTGGCCAACAACCTCCTTCCCTCAGTAAGAGCACTGAAGATGGGTCGTGGCTGGATCTTCCAGCATGACAACGACCCGAAACACACAGCCAGGGCAACTGGGAGTGGCTCCGTAAGAAGCATCTCAAGGTCCTAGAGTGGCCTAGCCAGTCTCCAGACCTGAACCCAATAGAAAATCTTTGGAGGGAGCTGAAAGTCCGTATTGCCCAGCGACAGCCCCGAAACCTGAAGGATCTGGAGAAGGTCTGTATGGAGGAGTGGGCCAAAATCTCTGCTGCAGTGTGTGAAAACCTGGTCAAGACCTACAGGAAACGTATGATCTCTGTAATTGCAAACAAAGGTTTCTGTACCAAATATTAAGTTATGCTTTTCTGATGTATCAAATTCTTATGTCATGCAATAAATTGCAAATTAATTACTTAAAAATCATACAATGTGATTTTCTGGATTTTTGTTTTAGATTCCGTCTCTCACAGTTGAAGTGTACCTATGATAAAAATTACAGACCTCTGCATGCTTTGTAAGTAGGAAAACCTGCAAAATCGGCAGTGTATCAAATACTTGTTCTCCCCACTGTATATGCCCCCCCCCCCCCCCCCACTTCTAAAACAAAAGTTGCGCCCCTGTCCATGACTATCCATTGCTGCAGCAGATTATAAAGTTATCATTATTTGTTTTAATCATGAAAAGAGCACACCTCTCATGCCCATTGATTGAGAACATCTAATATCAAATTGTATTTGTCACATGCGCCGAATACAACAGGTGTAGACCTTACAGTGAAATGCTTACTTCAAGCCCTTAACCAACAATGCAGTTAAGAAAAATAAGTGATAAGTAAAAAAAGTATAAAATTAAAAACAAATAATTAAGGAGCAGCAGTAAAATAACAGTAGCGAGGCTATATACAGGGGGTACCGGTACAGAGTCAATGTGCGGGGGCACGGGTTAGGCGAGGTAATTGAGGTAATATGTACATGTAGATAGAGTTAAAGTGACTATGCATAGATAATAACAGAGAGCAGCAGCAGCGTAAAAGAGGAGGGGGGGGGGGGGTTTGGGGGGGTAGCCATTTGATTAGCTGTTCAGGAGTCTTATGGCTTGGAGGTAGAAGCTGTTAAGAAGCCTTTTGGACCTAGACTTGGCACTCCGGTACCGCTTGCCGTGCGGTAGCGGAGAGAACAGTCTATGAATAGGTTGGCTGGAGCCTTTGACAATTTTTAGGGCCTTCCTCTGATACCGCCTGGTATAGAGGTCCTGGATGGCAGGAAGCTGGGCCCCAGTGATGTACTGGGCCATACGCAAAACCCTCTGTAGTGCCTTGCGGTCGGAGGCCGAGCAGTTGCCATACCAGGCAGTGATGCAACCAGTCAGTATGCTCTCGATGGTGCAGCTGCAGAACTTTTGGAGGATCTGGGAACCCATGCCAAATCTTTTCAGTCTCCTGAGGGGGAATAGGCTTTGTCGTGCCCTCTTACCGACTGTTTTGGTGTGTTTGGACCATGTTGGTGATGTGGACACCAAGGAACTTGAAGCTCTCAACCTGCTTCACTACAGCCCCGTCGATGAGAATGGGGGCGTGCTCGGTCCTCCTTTTCCTGTAGTCCACAATCATCTCCTTTGTCTTGATCACGTTGACGTTCAGGTCTCTGACCTCCTCCCTATAGGCGGTCTCATCATTGTCTGTGATCAGGCCTACCACCTTTGTGTCGTCAGCAAACGTAATGATGGTGTTGGAGTCGTGCCTGGCCATGCAGTCATGGGTGAACAGGGAGTACAGGAGGGGACTGAGCACGCACCCCTGAGGGGCCCGCATGTTGAGGATCAGCATGGCAGATGTGTTGTTACCTACCCTTACCACCTGGGGGCGGCCTGTCAGGAAGTCCAGGATCCAGTTGCAGAGGGAGGTGTTTCGTCCCAGGGTCCTTAGCTTAGTGATGAGCTTTGAGGGCACTATGGTGTTGAACGCTGAGCTGTAGTCAATAGCATTCTCACGTAGGTTTTCCTTTTGTCCAGGTGGGAAAGGGCAGCGTGGAGCGCAATAGAGATTGCATCATCTGTGGATCTGTTGGGGCGGTATGCAAATTGGAGTGGGTCTAGGGTTTCTGGGATAATGGTATTGATGTGAGCCATGACCAGCCTTTCAAAGCATTTCATGGCTACAGACGTGAGTGCTACGGGTCTGTAGTCATTTAGGCAGGTTACCTTAGTGTTCTTGGGCACAGGAACTATGGTGGTCTGCTTGAAACATTTTGGTATTACAGACTCAGTCAGGGACAGGTTGAAAATGTCAGTGAAGACACTTGCCAGCTGGTCAGCGCATGCTCGGAGTACACGTCCTGGTAATCTGTCTGGCCCTGCAGCCTTGTGAATGTTGACCTGTTTAAAGGTCTTACTCACATCGGTGCGTGATCACATAGTCGTCCGGAACAGCTGATGCTCTCATGCATGCTTTAGTTTTGCTTGCCTCGAAACAAGAATAGAAGTAATTTAGCTCGTCTGGTAGGCTTGTGTCACTGGGCAGCTCGCGGCTGTGCTTCCCTTTGTAGTCTGTAATAGTTTGGAAGCTCTGCCACATCCGACGAGCGTCAGAGCCGGTGTAGTACGATTCAATCTTCGTCCTGTACTGACGCTTTGCCTGTTTGATGGTTCGTCGGAGGGCATAGCGGGAGTTCTTATAAGCGTCCGGGTTAGAGTCCCGCTCCTTGAAAGCGGCAGTTCTACCCTATAGCTCAGTGCGGATGTTGCCTGTAATCCATGACTTCTGGTTGGGGTATGTATGTACGGTCACTGTGGGGACGATGTCGTCGATGCACTTATTGCTGAAGCCAGTGACTGATGTGGTGTACTCCTCAATGCCATCGGAAGAATCCCGGAACATATTCCAGTCTGTGCTAGCAAAACAGTCGTCATCTGACCACTTCTTTATTGACTGAGTCACTGGTGCTTCCTGCTTTAGTGTTTGCTTATAAGCAGGAATCAGGAGGATAGACTTATGGTCAGATGTTCCAAATGGAGGGAGAGGGAGAGCTTTGTACGCGTCTCTGTGTGTGGAGTAAAGGTGGTCTAGAGTTTTTTTCCCTTCTGGTTGCACATTTAACATGCTGGTAGAAATGAGGTAAAACGGATTTAAGTTTCCCTGCATTAAAGTCCCCGGCCACTAGGAGCTCCGCCTCTGGATGAGTGTTTTCCTGTTTGCTTATGGCCTTGAGTGCAGCTCATTGAGTGCAATCTTAGTGCCAGCATTGGTTTGTGGTGGTAAATAGACAGCTACGAAAAATATAGATGAAAACTCTCTTGGTAAATAGTGTGGTCTACAGCTTATCATGAGATACTCTACCTCAGGCGAGCAAAACCTCGACACTTCCTTAATATTCGATTTTGTGCACCAGCTGTTGTTTACAAATATACATACAGTGAGGGAAAAAAGTATTTGATCCCCTGCTGATTTTGTACGTTTGCCCACTGACAAAGAAATGATTAGTCTATAATTTTAATGGTAGGTTTATTTGAACAGTGAGAGACAGAATAACAACAACAAAAATCCAGAAAAACGCATGTCAAAAATGTTATAAATTGATTAGCATTTTAATGAGGGAAATAAGTATTTGACCCCCTCTCAATCAGAAAGATTTCTGGTTCCAGGTGTCTTTTATACAGGTAATGAGCTGAGATTAGGACCACACTCTTAAAGGGAGTGCTCCTAATCTCAGTTTGTTACCTGTATAAAAGACACCTGTCCACAGAAGCAATCAATCAATCAGATTCCAAACCCTCCACCATGGCCAAGACCAAAGAGCTCTCCAAGGATGTCAGGGACAACATTGTAGACCTACACAAGGCTGGAATGGGCTACAAGACCATTGCCAAGCAGCTTGGTGAGAAGGTGACAACAGTTGGTGCGATTATTCGCAAATGGAAGAAACACAAAAGAACTGTCAATCTCCCTCGGCCTGGGGCTCCATGCAAGATCTCACCTCATGGAGCCCAGATCTTGTCAATGATCTCAAGGCAGCTGGGACCATAGTCACCAAGAAAACAATTGGTGACACACTATGCCGTGAAGGACTGAAATCCTGCAGCGCCCGCAAGGTCCCCCTGCTCAAGAAAGCACATATACATGCCCGTCTGAAGTTTGCCAAAGAACATCTGAATGATTCAGAGGAGAACTGGGTGAAAGTGTTGTGGTCAGATGAGACCAAAATGGAGCTCTTTGGCATCAACTCAATTCGGCGTGTTTGGAGGAGGAGGAATGCTGTCTATGACCCCAAGAACACCATCCCCACTGTCAAACATGGAGGTGGAAACATTATGCTTTGGGGGTGTTTTTCTGCTAAGGGGACAGGACAACTTCACCGCATCAAAGGGACGATGGACCGTCAAATCTTGGGTGAGAACCTCCTTCCCTCAGCCAGGGCATTGAAAATGGGTCGTGGATGGGTATTCCATCATGACAATGACCCAAAACACACGGCCAAGGCAACAAAGGAGTGGCTCAAGAAGAAGCACATTAAGGTCCTGGAGTGGCCTAGCCAGTCTCCAGACCTTAATCCTTTAGAAAATCTGTGGAGGGAGCTGAAGGTTCGAGTTGCCAAACGTCAGCCTCGAAACCTTAATGACTTGGAGAAGATCTGCAAAGAGGAGTGGGACAAAATCCCTCCTGAGATGTGTGCAAACCTGGTGGCCAACTACAAGAAATGTCAGACCTCTTTGATTTGCCAACAAGGGTTTCGCCACCAAGTACTAAGTCATGTTTTGCAGAGGGGTCAAATACTTATTTCCCTCATTAAAATGCAAATCAATTGATAACATTTTTGACATGCGTTTTTCTGGGTTTTTGTTGTTGTTATTCTGTCTCTCACTGTTCAAATAAACCTACCATTAAAATTATAGACTGATCATTTCTTTGTCAGTGGGCAAACGTACAAAATCAGCAGGGGATCAAATACCTTTTTCCCTCACTGTAGACCGCCACCCCTTGTCTTACCGGATGCCGCTGTTCTATCTTGCCGATGCAGCATGAACCCCGCCAGCTGTATGTTATCCATGTCGTCATTCAGTCACGACTCGGGTGAAACATAAGGTATTACAGTTTTTAATGTCCCGTTGGTAGGATATTCGTAATCGTAACTCCAATGATTGTACGTTGGCTAATAGGACTGATGGTAGAGGCAGATTACCCACTCGCTGTCGGATCCTTACAAGGCACCCCAACCTATGTCCCCGATATCTCCGTCTCGTTCTCCTGCGAATGACGGGGATTTGTGCCTTGTCGGGTGTCTGAAGTAAATCCTTTGTGTCCGACTTGTTAAAGAAAAAATCTTTGTCCAGTACGAGGTGAATAATCAATGTTCTGATATCTAGAAGATCTTTACAGTCATAAGAGACGGTGGCAGAAACAGTATGTACAAAATAAGTTACAAATAACGTGAAAAAACACAAATAACACACACAATAGCACAATTGGTTAGGAGCCCGTAAAACGGCAGCCATCTCCTCCGGCGCCATTTCACCCCCATTTCACCCCCATTTCACCCACATGCCCCCTATTCCTTATTGCTGGAAAACCGTTAACAATGACACATTCATTTATCTTACTGGTGGCCCTGTGCATGCCGTTCAGACGCTCAAATAACCACATTATACATCAGATTGTATGGATTTGGCTAAATATCAACACCTCATTCTATTCTATAACTGCTCAAATGCCCGACAGTCACTCCATCCCAACAATGCTTTGTACTCAGGGCACAAGCTATTCCTCTGCATAAAAGCACTGGATGGATACTGTTAATGATTATATTCAAATATGTACAGTTGAAGTCGGAAGTTTACATACACCTTAGCCAAATACATTTAAACTCAGTTTTTCACAATTCCTGACATTTAATCCTAGTAAAAATTCCCTCTGTTAGGTCAGTTAGGATAACCACTTTATTTTAAGAATGTGAAATGTCAGAATAATAGTAGAGAAAATGATTTATTTCACCTTTTATTTATTTCATCACATTCCCAGTGGGTCAGAAGTTTACATACACTCAATTTGTATTTGGTAGCATTGCCTTTAAATTGTTTAACTTGGGTCAAACGTTTCGGGTAGCCTTCCACAAGCTTCCCACAATAAGTTGGGTGAATTTTGGCCCATTCCTCCTGACAAAGGCCTCCTTGCTCGCACACACTTTTTCAGTTCTTCCCACAAATGTTCTATAGGATTGAGGTCAGGGCTTTGTGATGGCCACTCCAATACCTTGACTTTGTTGTCCTTAAGCCATTTTGCCACAACTTTGGAAGTATGCTTGGGGTCATTGTCCATTTGGAAGAACCATTTGCGACCAAGCTTTCACTTCCTGACTGATGTCTTGAGATGTTGCTTCAAGATATCCACATAATTTTCCTTCCTCATGATGTCATCTATTTTGTGAAGTTCACCAGTCCCTCCTGCAGCAAAGCACCCCCACAGCAAGATGCTGCCACCCCCGTGCTTCACGGATGGGATGGTGTTCTTCGGCTTGCAAGCCATCCCCTTTTTCCTCCAAACATAACGATGGTCATTATGGCCAAACGGTTCTATTTTTGTTTCATCAGACCAGTGGACATTTCTCCAAAAAGTACGATCTTTGTCACCATGTGCAGTTGCAAACCGTAGTCTGGTTTTTTTATGGCGGTTTTGGAGCATTGGCTTCTTCCTTGCTGAGCGGCCTTTCAGGTTATGTCGATATAGGACTCGTTTTACTGTGGATATAGATACTTTTGTACCTGTTTCCTCCAGCATCTTCACAAGGTCCTTTGCTGTTGTTCTGGGATTGATTTGCACTTTTCGCACCAAAGTACGTTCATCTCTAGGAGACAGAACGCGTCTCCTTCCTGAGCGGTATGACGGCTGCGTGGTCCCATTGTATTTATACTTGCGTACTATTGTTTGTACAGATGAACGTGGTACCTTCAGGCGTTTGGGAATTGCTTCCAAGGATGAACCAGACTTGTGGAGGTCTAAAAAAAAAATTCTGAGGCCTTGGCTGATTTTTTTTGATTTTCCCATGATGTCAAGCAAAGAGGCACTGAGTTTGAAGGTAGGCCTTAAAATACATCCACAGGTACACCTCCAATTGACTCAAATGATGTAAATTAGCCTATCAGAGGCTTCTAAAGCCATGACATTATTTTCTGGAATTTTCCTAGCTGTTTAAAGGCACAGTCAACTTAGTGTATGTAAACTTCTGACCCACTGGAATTGTGATACAGTGAATTATAAGTGAAATAATCTGTCTGTAAACAATTGTTGGAAAAATTACTTGTGTCATACACAAAGTAGATGTCCTAACTGACTTGCCAAAACTATAGTTTGTTAACAAGAAATTTGTGGAGTGGTTGAAAAACGAGTTTTAATGATTCCAACCTAAGTGTATGTATTTAAGCCAGACATTGTTCCTGTGGAGGTCTCATTGTTTTTACCACAAATGGCATCAATATCTGATTCACTTTAAAACTCATTATATCCAAACCCACTGTAAAGAGTAAAATCGTGTTCCTCCTGCTGAATGCGGTAGGTACATCAGACAGTAAAAAAGCATGTGATGAGCAAATGTGTCTCGAGATTCCGCCCTTTGATTTAATTACATTCAATTCACTGACTTTCTAAATAAACCATTAATCTCATGGAATTGGTTTTATGGTCCCCTGCATACTGAAACTGAATCACAGTGGCTGTGTCCCAAATGGCACTCTATTCCCTCCCTATATAGTGCATTGCTGTTGACCAGAACCCTATGGGCCCTGGTCAAAAGTAATGCAGTACATAGCGAATAGAGTGGGACATTTTATCGCTCTGTTGCTGTGGCTCATGGATTATCTGCTACAGATGTAGGATCTTCATTTGAGCCAGTTTGCGACAGCAGGAAAATGATCCTGCAGCAACAGGAAATGTGAATTACTATGTGGATTATAATTAACAGACATTTTTTGTAGGGGTTGATACATTTTTCGTTAGGGCAAATCAAGTCTGACATTTAAAGTGGAAATTACAAACTTTAGATCCTTTTTAAACTTCGAATACAGTTTGCATTTCCTGCTGTGCAGAAACATTCTCATCAACAAAAGAGTGATCGAATTAAGATCCTACATCTGTATCCTCTGCAAGTCAAGAGGTGGCAGGAATTTTACTTGATTATTCAATATAAAAAGTATTCTCTATTCTCTAGTATGCAGCTGTTAGAAATGCAGGAATGTCACATACTCCATGCAAAGTAAATTACAAAGTCTAAACACTAACAGAGAACCTAAATCATTGACATTTAGGTCTAGCACTGCTTCCTGCAGTTTCCACCATTCACTTAAAATAAAATAAATGTTTGGACTTATGTGCTGGACACTGGAACAATGCATTGCATCTTTCATGCTCCCTTACAATGAGTATGTTTTTATGCACACTAATAATTACATATTAAACTGATTATGGCAGTAGGCCGAGTATGTAAATACTCTACATGACCAAAAGTATGTGGACACCTGCTCGTAGAACATCTCATTCCAAACTCATGGGCATTAATATGGAGTTGGTCCCCCCTTTGCTGCTATAACAGCCTCCACTCTTCTGGGAAGGCTTTCCACTAGATGTTGGAACATTGCTGCGGGGACTTCAGCCACAAGGGCATTAGTGTTAGGCGATTAGGCCTGGCTCGCAGTCGGCCTTCCAATTAATCCCAAAGGTGTTTGATGGGGTTGAGCTCAGGGCTATGTGCAGGCCAGTCAAGTTCTTCCACACAGATGTTTCATTTCTGTATGGACCTTGCTTTGTGCACGGGGCATTGTCATGCTGAAACAGGAAAGGGCCTTCCCCAAACTGTTGCCACAAAGTTGAAAGAACAGAATCGTCTAGAATGTCATTGTATACCGTAGCTATAGATTTCCCTTCACTGGAACTAAGGGGCCTAGCCCAAACCATGAAAAACAGCCCCAGACCATTATTCCTCCTCCACCAAACTTTATAATTGGCACTATGCATTCGGGCAAGTAGCGTTCTCCTGGCATCCGCCAAAGCCAGATTCATCTGTTGGACTGTCAGACTGCCAGATGGTGAAGCATGATTCATCACTCCAGAGAACTAATTTTCACTGCTCCAGAGTCCAATGGCGGCGAGCTTTACACCACTCCAGCCGATGGTTGGCATTGCGCATGGTGATCTTAAGCTTGTGTGCGGCTGCTCGGCCATTGAAACACATTTCATGAAGCTCCCGACGAACAGTTCTTGTGCTGACGTTGCTTCCAGAGGCAGTTTGGAACTCGGTAGTGAGTGTTGCAACCGAGGACAGACAATTGTCTATGGAGATTGCATGGCAGTGCTCAATTTTATACACCTGTCAGCAACGGTTGTGGCTGAAATAGCCTAATCCACTAATTTGAAGGGTTGTCCACATACTTTTGTATATATAGTGCGTATCTTAATCGGCGTAAGGTCAAAATCGAAGTAAGCATACGCCGATTAAAATATCTGGTTTTCTGAGAAAACCTTTGAATTATTAGGACATGTAAACAGCTTAATCGGCCTTCCAGTGCCGTATTTGATATGAGTGTATGCTTAATTTGAGCCCGTTTGCTAAAGCAAGAAAGTAATCCTGCAGCAACAGGAAATATTAATAGAAATGTTTTGTAAGGGTTGATACATTTTTCGTTAGTAAATCAAGTCTGACATTTTAAAGTGGAAATTACAAACTTTAGAAGCCTTTTAAAACTTTGAATACACTTGAAGTTTGCATTTCCTGCTGTGCAGGAACATTCTCAGCCACAAAAGACTGATCAAATTAAGATCCTACATCTGTATGTAAAACCCGGCCATCCAGTCGAGTAATGAATCCCTTTATAGGATAGTCAAGCCACAGGTCATCTAAAGGATTTCTTTATTAACACAGGGGACTGTGCTCTGCCCCGTTATGTATCTATCAATGGCACAACATGTTCTCAGCATTTTCTTATGGTCAGTGACAGTTAGAAGGAACGAGGAGGAGCAGGAAATAGACACAGCTCAGCAAGAAAACTCTGTCCCCCTATGCATCTTGTTGTCATCCATCAAACAAGCCACAGTATGCACTAATGGTCTAATTATATCATGTCTAGGGGAGTACAGTACACTGAGTTCTCACTTACTTTGATAACATTATGTTGTATAACAGTGGTACAACACAGTTGTGACATAGCTGAAATCAATCTCATGGAGAGGGTTGGGGAAATGTGAATACAACTAAAGTCACATAAATAACTAGGCCTAGTATATATACCTACTTTGATTAATTGACAAATACAACATGTTTTCTCTATTCAGCTTCACACAGACCTGGACAGGGGTGACAGCGAGGTGAAGTACACTCTCTCAGGAGAAGGAGCCGGCACCATCTTCACCATAGACCAGACGACGGGCGACATCCATGCCTTGATGGGTCTGGACAGAGAGGAGAAGTCTTACTACACATTACGAGCCCAGGCTATGGACATGCACACAGGCAGGCCTCTGGAGCCTGAGTCTGAATTCATCATAAAAGTTCAAGACATCAATGACAATGAACCAAAGTTCTTAGAGGGCCCATATACAGCCAGTGTCCCAGAGATGTCACCAGGAGGTAAGAAAGGCACATATACTGTACTTTTTGGCTTACACAAATCCATATGGGGTAAAGATACTATGACGATGTTGGACAGTAATCTACACTAGGGTATTTGAAGGGTATCCTTTAGGACTACAGGCCTAGTTATACTGTCTACGATTTCATCTTCATACAATCACATGATTGAGACCGGCATAGGTTACTGTTGCTTGGTTTAATATCATTGCAGGCAGGTGGCCTTGATGTTTTGGGTTGTAAACGTTTTTGCAGTTGAAATGAATAAAGTACACTATTTGCCATAAAGCACACATTAAAAGCCAGCGACATTCATTCACAGTAAATTGCAGTGGACTCACCCGATGTTGGTCGTCTCGAACAAACCGCACCTTTTTTCTAAACGCATGCATCGCGTGCTGAACATAGTGAAATAGGCAGTGGTTTATAGACCTAAACCGGGCTGCAACCAGGGATGAATAAGAAAACATTAAGTCAACTCAACAACATTGCTAACAATGTATTACTTTTAACTAGGCATCAAATGACTCCCCTTTTAATGGGATCCCTGTTAAACTTTGTTAAATCAATATTGAGGACATGTAGTACACTCTTAGAAAAAAGGGTTCCAAAAGGGTTACAGAAAATGTTTGGATTTAGGCCTACACTCTTATTAAAAAAGGTTCTATCTACAACCTAAAATGGTTCTTCATCTGTCCCCATAAGAGAACCCTTTGAAGAGCCCTTTTAGGTTCCAGGTAGAACTGTTTTTGGTTCCAGGTAAAACCCCTTTGGGTTCTATGTAGAACCCTTTGTGGAAAGGTTTCCACATGGAACCCAAAAGGGTTCAACCCTGAACCAAAAGGGTTCTTCCTGGTACCAAAAAGGGCTCTTCAAAGGGTTCTCTTATGGGGACAGATGAAGAACAATTTTAGGTTGTAGATAGAACCTTTTTTAATAAGAGTGTAGGCCTAAATCCAAAAAAATTCTGTCTTTATCAGATAGGTCTATAAGCTTAAAAACGAAACATTGAATTAATATAAAATCTAAGTAAGGCCTAAGCAGGTTCTCCTTCCTCGATCACTGAGCACAGGTGGGGTACCAGGCTCTGCCCATAACAAGCTAAACCCAACAAAACGTTACACACAGGTATTTCACGTAGGCCTATTGCCAGAAATACTGGCACCAATCCAGAGAGCACATGACCAGTCGATGGAAGTGAGGGAACACAAACAAAAGAAAAATTAGATGAAAATTCAATTAGGTTGAATTCAGTAAAGACAACATATACCTCGTAAGTGTTCATGAGATCCTAAACACAGCATACACAGGAAAATGCAACAGATAAATTACATGGAATAATGAAAGAAACAAATTCTAAGGAGCGAAATGGCTAAATGTTGGTAAAACACAAAACAACACCGGCATTTTGGTAATAGTAGCGAACTGAAACCATGTAGTTTAACAAAACACTGTGCTGTCAATTATTGGGAAAGGTCTGAGAAAAATTTAAATGATAAATACATTATTTAGCCTACAGGGTGAAATGAATAGACAAGGTCTACACATTGATCTATGTATAAAGCTTAAGTTAGGGATGGAGCGGCTAGCCCATTCCATCTGTCTGGTAAATACTATTACTTAAAGTTAACGGTGAGGTTTTAAGACCATAATCTCTTAATTCTCATGAAGTTTAAACTCCATGTTAAAGCTTCAGATCCCAGCATTCATCCAAAAAGTCCAGCCAAGCTGTCTTGCTTTGAATTACATCAGATATCCTATAGCCTATGTACAGTGGGGAGAACAAGTATTTGATACACTGCCGATTTTGCAGGTTTTCCTACTTACAAAGCATGTAGAGGTCTGTACTTTTTATCATAGGTACACTTCAACTGTGAGAGACGGAATCTAAAACAAAAATCCAGAAAATCACATTGTATGATATTTAAGTAATTAATTTGCATTTTATTGCATGATATGAGTATTTGATACATCAGAAAAGCAGAACTTAATATTTGATACAGAAACCTTGGTTTGCAATTACAGAGATCATAAGTTCCCTGTAGGTCTTGACCAGGTTTGCACACACTGCAGCAGGGATTTTGGCCCACTCCTCCTTACAGACCTTCTCCAGATCCTTCAGGTTTCGGGGCTGTTGCTGGGCAATACGGACTTTCAGCTCCCTCCAAAGA
Source organism: Coregonus lavaretus (assembly GCF_964263955.1). NCBI lineage: Eukaryota > Metazoa > Chordata > Actinopteri > Salmoniformes > Salmonidae > Coregonus > Coregonus lavaretus. Next base: position 42,076 of record NW_028164609.1, read on the forward strand.
TGTTCTATTGTGTTCAGGTCTGGAGACTGGCTAGGCCACTCCAGGACCTTGAGATGCTTCTTACGGAGCCACTCCTTAGTTGCCCTGGCTGTGTGTTTCAGGTCGTTGTCATGCTGGAAGACCCAGCCACGACCCATCTTCAATGCTCTTACTGAGGGAAGGTGGTTGTTGGCCAAGATCTCGCGATACATGGCCCCATCCATCCTCCCCTCTATACGGTGCAGTCGTCCTGTCCCCTTTGCAGAAAAGCATCCCCAAAGAATGATGTTTCCACATCCATGCTTCACGGTTGGGATGGTGTTCTTGGGGTTGTACTCATCCTTCTTCTTCCTCCAAACTCGGCGAGTGGAGTTTAGACCAAAAAGCTCTATTTTTGTCTCATCAGACCACATGACCTTCTCCCATTCCTCCTCTGGATCATCCAGATGGTCATTGGCAAACTTCAGACGGGCCTGGACATGTGCTGGCTTGAGCAGGGGGACCTTGCGTGCGCTGCAGGATTTTAATCCATGACGGCGTAGTGTGTTACTAATGGTTTTCTTTGAGACTGTGGTCCCAGCTCTCTTCAGGTCATTGACCAGGTCCTGCCGTGTAGTTCTGGGCTGATCCCTCACCTTCCTCATGATCATTGATGCCCCACGAGGTGAGTTCTTGCATGGAGCCCCAGACCGAGGGTGATTGACCGTCATCTTGAACTTCTTCTATTTTCTAATAATTGCGCCAACAGTTGTTGCCTTCTCACCAAGCTGCTTGCCTATTGTCCTGTAGCCCATCCCAGCCTTGTGCAGGTCTACAATTTTATCCCTGATGTCCTTACACAGCTCTCTGGTCTTGGCCATTGTGGAGAGGTTGGAGTCTGTTTGATTGAGTGTGTGGACAGGTGTCTTTTATACAGGTAACTAGTTCAAACAGGTGCAGTTAATACAGGTAATGAGTGGAGAACAGGAGGGCTTCTTAAAGAAAAACTAACAGGTCTGTGAGAGACGGAATTCTTACTGGTTGGTAGGTGATCAAATACTTATGTCATGCAATAAAATGCTAATTAATTACTTAAAAATCATACAATGTGATTTTCTGGATTTTTGTTTTAGATTCCGTCTCTCACAGTTGAAGTGTACCTATGATAAAAATTACAGACCTCTACATGCTTTGTAAGTAGGAAAACCTGCAAAATCGGCAGTGTATCAAATACTTGTTCTCCCCACTGTAGATTACATTACATGCCAGAATGTGTCAAATTATGTCACAAACTTTGTCTTGATGAAAAACATACGAATCTTGTACTATTCTTAAGACGTAATGCTCGAAGTGACGAAAATAACAGTATTTCTAACAATTTCCTTCCCTTTGTCTCTGTCTGACGCACAGGTACTTTTGTTATGCAGGTGACTGCCACAGATGCTGACGACCCCACCTATGGGAATAGTGCACGGATCGTGTACAGTATCCTATACGGACAGCCTTACTTTTCAGTCGACTCCAAAACTGGTGAGATCACAACACAGTTGAAATCAAGGCACATCCATAATGTCACATGGAGAGATTTGAAAACCAAATGTGTAACTGGCCTTTACAATGGCATAATGTAAAGCTGTACCACTGGTGTTCCCAAATTAAAACTCCAGGTCGCACAGCAAAAATACAAACATTTTCAACCAAATTGGTCACACTTTAGAGCCCTGACCACTGCAATATCTTATTTCGATGTACAGTCAGGTCCATAAGTATTTGTGTGACAATTTGCATTATTCTGGCTCTGTACGCCACCACAATGGATTTTAAAAGAAACAATCAAGATGTGCTTTAAGTGTAGACTTTCATCTTTAATTTAAGGGTTTTGTCGAAATTCTTCTATGAACCGTGTAGGAATTATAACCATTTGTATACATAGCCCCCCAATTTTAGGGGCTCAAAAGTATTGGACAAACTAACATAATCATAAATTAAATTGTGAGTTTTAATACTTGGTTGCAAATCCTTTGCATTCAATGACTACCTGAAGTCTGGAACTCATAGACATCACCAGATGTTGGGTTTCTTCCCTGGTAATGCTCTGCCAGGCCTTTACTGCAGCTGTCTTCAGTTCCTGCTTGTTCTTGGAGCGTTTTGCCTTCAGTTCTGCCTTCAGCAAGTGGAATGCATGCTCAATTTGATTCAGGTCAGGTGATTGACTTGGCCATTGCAGAACATTCCACTTCTTTGCCTTAAAAAATTATTGGGTTGCTTTCGCAGTATGCTTCGGGTCATTGCCCATCTGCACTGTGAAGCACCGTCCAATGAGTTTTGAAGCATTTGGCTGAATCTGAGCAGATAATATAGCCCTAAACACCAGAATTCATCCTGCTGCTTTTGTCAGCAGTCACATCATCAATAAATACAAGGGAACCAGTTCCATTGGCAGCCATACATGCCCACGCCATAACACTACCTCCACCATGCATCACAGATGAGGTGGTATGCTTCAGATCATGAGCAGTTCCTTCCCTTCTCCATACTCTTCTCTTCCCATTATTCTGGTACAAGTTGATCTTTGTCTCATCTGTCCACAGGATGTTGTTCCAGAACTGTACAGGCTTTTTAATAAGTTTTTTGGCAAACTCTAATCTGGTCTTCCTGTTTTTGAGGCTTACCAATGGTTTACATCTTGTGGTAAACCCTCTGTATTTACTTTGGTGTAGTCTTCTTGTCAAGGGTTCTGATGCGAATGTGGTGTGGAATCAAGTGCAGGACACAGGAGCTCAGTCAAACCTGACTTTACTGAAATGAAACAAATACAAACGGGTCCAACTAACCCGGAGGCGAACAATACGCAACAGTGCGTAAAATACCAAAACCGACTACGCACGAAAACAAAAGTGCGACGGTACACTCTGGCGTCTGTCCAAACAAATGAAGAGCACCAACAGACAGGTGAAAACAATTACACACAACACATGACAGAAACAACGAGAACTTATAGGACACATAATCAACACTAAACATGAACAGGTGTACCAAACAGACCTAACCAAACAAACATCGAAAACAAAGAACGGTGGCAGCTAGTACTCCGGAGACGACGACCGCCGAAGCCTGCCCGAACAAGGAGGAGGAGCAGCCTCGGCCGAAACTGTGACAGTACCCCCCCCTTGACGCGCGGCCCCAGCCGTGCGCCGATCCCGGCCTCGAGGACGACCAGGAGGACGCGGAGCAGGGCGCGTGGGATGACCACGATGGAACTCGGTCAGAAGAGACAGGTCTAAGATGTCCCTCCTCGGCACCCAGCACCTCTCCTCCGGGCCGTACCCCTCCCACTCCACGAGATATTGGAGACCCCCCATCCGACGTCTCGAATCCAAGATGGACCGCACGGTGTAAGCCGGGGCCCCCTCGATGTCCAATGGGGGCGGAGGAGTCTCTCTGATCTCATCTTACTGGAGTGGACCAGCTACCACCACCTGAGAAGAGACACATGGAACGAGGGGTTAATACGATAGTCACTAGGCAGTTGTAATCTGTAACACACCTCGTTCAATCTTCTCAGGACTTTAAACGGCCCCACAAACCGCCGACCCAGTTTCCGGCAGGGCAGGCTGAGGGGCAGGTTTCTGGTAGAGAGCCAGACTCGGTCACCAGGTGCGTACACCGGCCCCTAACTGCAGTGGAGATCGGCGCTCGCCTTTTGACGACGGATGGCCCGCTGCAGATGGACGTGTGCAGCGTTCCACGTCTCCTCCGAGCGCCGCACCCACTCATCCACCGCAGGAGCCTCGATCTGGCTCTGCTGCCATGGTGCCAGAACCGGCTGGTGACCTAACACACATTGGAAAGGGGTTAGGTTAGTTGAGGAGTGGCGTAGGGAATTCTGGGCCATTTCTGCCCAAGGAACATACCGTGCCCACTCCTCCGGCCGGCCCTGGCAGTATGATCTAAGAAACCTACCCACATCCTGGTTCACGCGTTCCACCTGCCCATTACTCTCAGGATGGTAACCCGAGGTAAGGCTCACCGAGACCCCCAAACGCTCCATAAAAGCTCTCCAGACTCTGGAGGTGAACTGGGGACCTCGATCAGACACAATATCCTCGGGTACCCCGTAGTGCCGGAAAACGTGGGTGAATAGAGCTTCGGCGGTCTGTAGGGCAGTAGGAAGGCCCGGCATAGGGAGCAAACGACAGGCCTTAGAGAACCGGTCCACAACGACCAGTATAGTGGTATTTCACTGCGAGGGGGGAAGGTCAGTGATGAAGTCCACCGAGAGGTGAGACCATGGTCGTTGTGGAACGGGCAGGGGTTGTAACTTACCCCTAGGCAGATGTCTAGGCGCCTTACACTGGGCGCACACCGAGCAGGAGGAGACATAAACCCTCACATCCCTGGCTAACGTGGGACACCAGTACTTAGCACCAAGACAGTGCACTGTCCGGCCAATACCAGGATGTCCAGAGGAGGGTGACGTGTGAGCCCAATAAATGAGTCGATCCTGAACCTCGAGCGGAACGTACTTCCGACCCACAGGACACTGTGGAGGGCTAGGGTCGGTACGCAACGCCCGCTCGATTTCAGCATCGACCTCCCACACAACCGGTGCCACTAGACAAGACTGCGGTAGTATGGAAGTGGGCTCAACGGACCTCTCCTCTGTGTCATACCGCCGGGACAGGGCGTCTGCCTTACCGTTCTGGGACCCAGGGATGTACGTGATTTTAAATACGAACCTGGCTAGAAACATGCTCCACCGAGCCTGGCGAGGGTTCAGTCTCCTAGCCGCCCGGATGTACTCCAGGTTCCGATGGTCAGTCAAAATGAGGAAAGGGTGTTAAGCCCCCTCAAGCCAATGCCTCCACACCTTTAGGGCCTGTACCACGGCTAACAGCTCCCTGTCCCCTACGTCATAATTTCGCTCCGCCGGGCTGAGCTTTTTAGAGTAAAAAGCACAGGGCCGGAGTTTAGGTGGCGTGCCGGACCGTTGAGATAGAACGGCCCCTATACCGGCCTCAGACGCGTCCACCTCTACCTGAAATGGTAAGGCGGGATCCGGATGCGCCAGCACCGGAGCCGAAGTAAACAGGCCCTTCAGTTTCCCAAAAGCCCTGTCCGCCTCAGCTGACCACTGCAAGTGCACCGGACCCCCCTTCAGAAGAGACGTGATGGGAGCTGCCACCTGTCCAAAACCCCGGATAAACCTCCGGTAGTAATTCGCAAAGCCCTAGAACTGCTGCACCTCTTTAACAGTGGTTGGGGTTTGCCAATTACGCATGGCTGACACACGGTCCACCTCCATCTTCACCCCTGACGCGGACAACCGATAACCCAAAAAGGAGACCGACTCCTGGAAAAACAGACATTTCTCTGCCTTGACATACAGGTCGTGCTTCAACAGCCTCCTCAACACTCGACGCACCAGGGCTACATGCTTGGCTCGGGTAGAAGAGTACACCAGAATGACATCAATGTACACGACCACACCTTGCCCCTGCATGTTCCGGAAGATCTCATCCACGAAGGATTGGAAGACTGAATGAGCATTCATCAACCCGTATGGCATGACGAGATACTCGTAATGACCCGAGGTGGTACTAAATGCTGTCTTCCATTCATCGCCCTCCCTAATGCGCACCAAGTTATATGCACTCCTGAGATCCAGTTTTGTGAAGAAACGCGCTCCGTGCAATGATTCCGTCATAGTCGCAATCAGAGGGAGTGGATAACTGTATTTCACAGTAATCTGATTGAGACCACGGTAATCAATGCACGGGCGCAACCCTCCATCCTTTTTCTTCACAAAAAAGAAGCTCGAGGACGCAGGGGAAGTGGAGGGCCGTATGTATCCCTGTCTCAAAGATTCGGCTATGTACGTCTCCATAGCCCTTTTCTCCTCTTGAGACAAAGGATACACGTGGCTCCGCGGGAGCGCTGCTCCTGCCTGGAGGTCTATCGCACAATCCCCCTGTCTGTGAGGAGGCAACTGCGTCGCCCTCGCCTTACTGAACACAAGTGCCAAATCCTCATATTCAGGGGGAATGTGCATTGCGGCCACTTGGTTTGGACTTTCCACCGAGGTCGCCCCCACGGAAACACCCAGACATCGCCCCTCACACTGAGCAGACCACTCCCTGAGAGCCCTCTCTTGCCACGAAATAGAAGGGTTATGGGTACTTAACCAGGGAATTCCCAGCACCACCGGGTACGCAGGGGAGTCGATCAGATATAGCTGAATAGACTCCTCATGACCCCCCTGCGTACACATCCTAAGTGGTGCTGTGACCTCCCTAATCAACCCCGAACCCAACGGGCGACTATCTAAAGCATGAACTGGAAATGGAACGTCCACAGGAAGGAGGGGAATCCCTAAATCTAAACAAAATTTCCGATCCACAAAATTCCCAGCTGCGCCTGAATCTACTAGTGCCTTATGCTGGGAATGAGGTGCAACCTGTGGAAAACTTACAGGTATACAGAAGTGCACAACAGAGAGCTCTGGGTAAGTGGGGCGTCTACTCACCTGGGAAGGCTCCCCAGTGCGTGGCCTGTCGTCCCCTCCTCCTGGAGACCCTCCCCAGCACCTGGCCGCAGTGTGCCCTCCACGGCCACAAGTGGTGCAGGGGACAGGCCCCCTCGGGCTCCTTCTCCTCCTCTCTCTAGCGCCAGCACCCCCGAGCTCCGTAGGGCTCGGCTCGGAGGTGCTGGAGGATGGAATGGACGGACCCCACTCGGGACGTCCACGGGTGGCCAGCAGGGTGTCAAGACGGATGGACATGTCGACCAACTGGTCGAACGTGAGGTTGGTGTCCCTGCAAGCCAACTCACGTTGGACGTCCTCCCGTAGACTACATCGAAAGTGATCGATGAGGGCCCGTTCATTCCACCCTGCATCTGCCGCTAGTGTCCGGAACTCCAGTGCGAACTCCTGGGCGCTCCTCCTCCCCTGTCGGAGGTAGAATAGACGCATAGGAGATGGTGGTGGCGTCTATCCTCCTCCATTCGGCGTTGGCCCATTCCAACGCCTTGCCGGTGAGACAGGAGATGAGGGCGGAAACGCTCTCGTGTCCCGAGGGCACCGGGTGTACAGTGGCCAGGTAGAGCTCCACCTGCAGGAGGAACCCCTGACACTCGGCAGCTGTGCCGTCATACGCCCTCGGGAGCGAGAGCCGAATCCCAAACAAACATCGAAAACAAAGAACGGTGGCAGCTAGTACTCCGGAGACGACGACCGCCGAAGCCTGCCCGAACAAGGAGGAGGAGCAGCCTCGGCCGAAACCGTGACACTTCTCTTGATTGTTGACTTTGACACAGATATGCCTACCTCCTGGAGGGTGTTCTTGATCTGGCCAACTGTTGTGAAGGGGTTTTTCTTCACCAAGGAAATAATGATTCTATCATCCACCACAGTTGTTTTCCGTGGTCTTCCGGGCCTTTTGGTGTTCCTGAGCTCACCAGTGCATTCTTTCTTTTTAAGAATGTACCAAATAGTTGATTTGGCCACACCTAATGTTTTGCTATCTCTCTGGGTTTATTTTGATTTTTCAGTCTAATGATGGCTTGCTTCACTGGCAGTGACAGCTCTTTGGACTTCATATTGAGGGTTAACAGCAACAGATTCCAAATGCCACACTTGAAATCAACTCTAGACCTTTTATCTGCTTACTTGTTGTAATACATACTCAGGGAGAAAAATTTGTAGATTCACGCGCAGAACGCGGCAGGTGTTTATTTTGCATTCGCAGAAGGCAGGAATCGTGGACACAGGCAGGCAATGGTCATACACAGGAAGGCTAACAGGCATGTGAATCAAAACTAGGACTGAAGGCTATAACTGGTTCTCACAAACGAGCTAGGAAAAGGCTTAGTAGAGTCAAAAAGAACAATACCTCACAAGGCACAAACAGAATGAACTGAACTAAATAAGGGGCTGATGAGACCAGGTGAGTAACACAGGTGAAATCAATGAACAAAAATAAAATACAGGGCTACGTTCAAGAACACAAAGAAACAGGGCTACGTTCAAGGTGAACTAAGAAAATAAATACAGAACCTTACACTTGTAAATGAACTAATGAGGGAATAACACACACCTGGCCATGGAACAGCTGAGCAGCCAATTGTCCAATTACTTTAGGTCACTTAAAAAGGGGGGGACCACATATAAAAAGTGCTGTAACTCCTATACCGTTGACCCGTTTTGGATGTAAATACCCTCAAATTAAAGCTGAAAGTCTGCACATTCAGCTCATATTCATTATTTAATTTCAACTCCAATATACTGTGGTAGACAGCTAAAATAATAATAACTTGGTCAATGTCCAAATATTTATGGGCCTGACTGTATGTGATTATTTTAGATACTACATTGCCAAAAGTATGTGGACACCTGCTCATCGAACATCTCATTCCAAAATTATGAGCATTCATGTGGAGTTGGTCTCCCCTTTGCTGCTATAACATCCTCCACTCTTCTGGGAAGGCTTTCCACTAGATGTTGGAACATTGCTGTGGGGACTTGCTTCCATTCAGCCACAAGAGCATTAGTGAGGTTGGGCACTGATGTTGGGCGATTAGGCCTGGCTCGCAGTCGGTGTTCCAATTCATCCCAAAGGTGTGCAATAGAGTTGAGGTCAGGACTCTGTGCAGGCCAGTCAAGTTCTTCTACACCGATCTCTACAAACCATTTCTGTATGGACCTAGCTTTGTGCACGGGGTCATTGTCATGCTGAAAAAAGGAAATGGCCTTCCCCAAACTGTTGCCACAAAGTTGGATTGTCTAGAATGTCATTGTATGCTGTAACGTCAAGATTTCTCTTCACTGGAACTAATGGGCCTAGCCCGAACCATGAAAAACAGACCCCAGACCATTATTCCTCCTTCACCAAACATTACAGTTGGCACTATGCATTGGGGCAGGTAGCATTCTCCTGGCATTCGCCAAACCCAGATTCGTCCGTCGGACTGCCAGATGGTGAAGCATGATTCATCACTCCAGAGAACGAGTTTCCACTGCTCCAGAGTCCAATGGCAGCGAGCTTTACACCCCTCCAGCCGTCACTTGGCATTGTGAATGGTGATCTAAGGCTTGTGTGCGGCTGCTCGGCCATGGAAACCCATTTCATGAAGCTCCCGACAACCAGTTCTTGTGCTGACGTTGCTTCCAGAGGCAGTTTGGAACTCAATAGTGAGTGTTGCAGATAAAGTTGGACAGAGTATAGGGGAACACTCTGCTTGACTCACAGGATGACAACACAGTGCAATTCCTTTGCCTTTTTACTCATTGTCGGTGGCAACTTGTGACCCCGTAGTACCCGTGCCATGGGCTGACTCCTGATCAAACGCTATTCACACATCTTTTATTCACTATTCACACACAATCCACCTCTTCTCAATTCCCTCTAGTAACATCAAAGGTGATACGATCTCGTATAGTCACAACTCATCTCTCTTTCTCCACCTGTGTACCCTCTCCCTCTCTCTCTCTGCCTCTCTCTCTCTCTCTCTCTCTCTCTCTCTCTCTCATTTCTCTCCCTCACATCTTCCCTGTTTGTTTCTGTGACCTTAAACAGGGGTGATAAGGACTGCTTTACCCAACATGGATCGTGAAATGAAGGAGCTGTACCAGGTCCTTATTCAGGCCAAGGATATGGGCGGGCAGCTGGGGGGACTAGCCGGAACAACCACCATCAACATCACCCTCAGCGACGTCAATGACAACCCGCCCAGGTTTTCAAAAAGTGTGCCACATTGCATTTAAATGACAACGGCTTTGTTTGCTGTTAGCCAATAAATCTAGCAAGTCTAACAAGTATGAAAGTTGAATGCATGTGTTAATTGTGTGTGCTGAAAGTCACCTTATATCTCTAAGTAATTTTATGTTAATCTAATCATTAATTAGTGTTAATTAGTGTAACTCAATTATAATGAGGTTATGCACTGTCTATACATAATCAATTGTTTTAAATGACCATAGAAGTGATAACTGCACAGATAGTTTTCATATAACACATTACAAAGAGGATGATGTGAGTCTGTTGTCCTTACTTAACACTACCGCCGGGACTTGACACATACAAGAATCTGCCAATGACATATTTTATTTTAAACTTTCTCGTCTGTCTTTATTTTCCACCAGGTATTTTCCACCTCAGGGTCCCAGAATCATCATCTGTGGGCTCAGCAGTAGGGAAGATCAGAGCTCATGACCTGGACTCTGGCAGGAATGCAGAGGTGGAATATTCTATAGTTCCTGGGGATGAAGGAAAGGTGTTTGATGTCACCTCCAACATGCACAGTCAGGAGGGAATCATAGTCCTTAGAAAGGTAGGAATTCACAACCCTCCACCAGTCACTTCATTTAACTTTAACACTTTTGCCCTGTGATGAGGATACTGTAGGTCCACAAATGATATCCATTGCACTTGGTTTTGGGACAGTTTCTCAATTTCATTCCATGAGAATTTCAGATCTGTTATGATAGATCACGAGCAATGCTGCTCATTTAGATGATTAAAATAATGTACTACTTGGGCCTTGGAATATTAATAGATAATTGCTGCATATATCTTTTTATCACAGCTACAAACCATCCTCAGAACCTAACCAGGAGGAAGTATGGAGAACTTGATGATCCCGATGTTCTGGCATTCTAAAAATGCATTGGGATATTTTTAGCAGGAAGTGCCCACCCACTGGACACAGACGTCAATTCAAAGTCTATTCCACGTTGGTTCAACGTCATTTCATTGAAATGACGTGGAAACAATTTTGATTCAACCAGTGTGTGCCCAGTGGGCAATGTTTTGGGATTTAGCTGACATTAATAAATAAATGCCTCCAAGGCTAGGATCAGAAAACACACCTCCTGATGGGATGTGACGAGCAGGAATCCCTTTAGACATTCTCTTTACAGCAGCTTTTCTCTTTGAGACCCACATACTTCCAAACTCCTATCTTCACATAAATGGATAGTTGCACCAATTGTCCTGATGAAAGCTTTTGAACTGGGTTTGAGTACATCTCTCGTTTGGTCTGGGATGATATTATTACTTGTTCACAGATGGGGTGTGTATCTTGCAGCTATGTGAGTTACCTCGCAAATACTGTGTTTCTGTTTCTGGAGGACGTCCTTGGTTACATAGAAGTTTCCCCATGTGCCACCTGCATTTGTTTTGATGTTGACAATGAAACTTCAAAGCATTAGACACTTTCTTGCAAATACATAGTGCGAATTATATATAAAGGCACAATTGCCTTCTGAAATTGAAATGATTATTGGGCCATCATTTTGTAGCTCTTTGTATCACAGCCATCCTTCTTATTGCTCTGTCTATTTCTTCCACTCTCTAAATGTAAGACATCTACAAAGTCCTGACAAGTAGCCCAAAATGACAAACCATATAACTGACATTGCAGAACGAGCGTGTGTACCAGATGATACATCGAAATGGCTGCTGGTGGATCACCAGGTAGTAGAGACACAGGGGTCAACTAAACCCCCCCCCCCCCCACACACACACACACACATACACACATACAGTACCAGTCAAAAGTTTGGACACACCTACTCATTCAAGTGTTTTTCTTTATTTTTTACTATTTTCTACATTGTAGAATAATAGTGAAAAAATCTAAACTATGAAATAACACATATGGAATAATGTAGTAACCAAAAAAGTGTTTAACAAATCAAAATATATTTTAGATTCTTCAAAGTAGCCACCCTTTGCCTTGATGACAGCTTTGCACACTCTTGGCATTCTCTCAACCAGCTTCACCTGGAATGCTTTTCAAACACTCTTGAAGGAGTTCTTGTTGGCTGCTTTTCCTTCACTCTGCGGTCCTACTCATTCCAAACCATCTCAATTGGGTTGAGGTCGGGTGATTGTGGAGGCCAGGTCATCTGATGCAGCACTCCATCACTCTCCTTCTTGGTCAAATAGCCCTTACACAGCCTGGAGGTGTGTTGGGTCATTGTCCTGTTTGAAAACAAATGATAGTCCCACTAAGCGCAAACCAGATGGGATGGCTTATCGCTGCAGAATGCTGTGGTAGCCATGCTGGTTAAGTGTGCCTTGCATTCTAAATAAATCACAGACAGTGTCACCAGCAAAGCACCCCCACACCATCACACTTCCTCTTCCATGCTTCATGGTGGGATCAATACATGCGTAGATCATCCGTTTACCTACTCTGCGTCTAAAAACGACACGGCGGTAAGAACCAAAAATCTCAAATTTGGACTCATCAGACCAAAAGACAGATTTCCACCGGTCTAATGTCCATTGCTCGTTTTTCTTAGCCCAAGCAAGTCTCTTCTTCTTATTGGTGTTCGATCATGAAGGCATGATTCACGCAGTCCCCTCTGAACAGTTGATGTTGAGATGTGTCTGTTACTTGAACTCTGTGAAGCATTTATTTGGGCTGCAATCTGAGGTGCAGTTAACTCTAATAACTCTGGGTCTTCCTTTCCTGTGGCGGTCCTCATGAGAGCCAGTTTCATCATAGCGCTTGATGGTTTTTGCGACTCCACTTGAAGAAACTTTCAAAGTTCTTGAAATTTTCCGGATTGACCTTCATGTCTTAAAGTAATGATGGACTGTCGTTTCTCTTTGCTTATTTGAACTGTTCTTGCCATAATATGGACTTGGTATTTTACCAAATAGGGCTATCTTCTGTATACCACCCCTACCTTGTCACAACACAACTGATTGGCTCAAATGCGTTAAGAAGGAAAGAAATTACACAAATTAACTTTTAACAAGGCACACCTGTCATCAAGGCAAAGGGTGGCTACTTTGAAGAATCTCAAATATAAAATATAAAACACTTTTTTGGTTACTACATGATTCCATATGTGTTATTTCATAGTTGTGATGTCTTCACTTTTATTCTACAATGTGGAAAATAGTACAAATTAAAAAAACCTGGAAAGAGTAGGTGTGTCCAAACTTTTGACTGGTACTCTACATTTGCCTAAACAACACCAAACCACCCACTGTGAAAGCCCAGGTGTTGGTGGAAAGTCTGGAAAATTGCTGAGACCGGTTATTTTGCTCCCGTCTCTGACTTAGGGAGGGCTCAGCCAAGGTTTGCCATAGTGTGATAAGAGGATTTGGAGTAATGGATTCAAGGGATAATCGGCTCCGTCAAAATAAAAGATTATAGTGAAACCATAGGTAAACCGTCTGTGGGATTCGAATGCCCTCTACATGTATTTATGTGTCAAGATATCGGGGTCTTTCTACATTGGACAGTTTGCTGGATTTCGTTTCGGTCTTAAAGCACACTCTAATCTAAACTATACTTCAAGACTCCAGTAATTATTATCTGGCAGGTTCCAACCTTTATACGTTAGACTATCAACCTCTTCTGATTTATTTGAGATAATATGATCTCTTTCCAAGCTGAGCTCTTGTATATTTCAAAAGTAGTTATTATCATGTGGTTTATCAGTGAATTAAAAAAAGTGTGCCCTCACATTTTAAGTAGGAGGTTGAGGCGCTTTGCTATCCCATTGATCTCCTAGACGATGAGACATGGCAGGTAAGTCAGTCACACAGGAGGGCAAAGTGAAAACAGCAGGAGCTTCCTGGCACAAAAACTGTAATTGACACCTCTGTGCCAATGATAAGAAGACATTTCACTAGGTTGCAGATTTGTGGTGGGAGGTAGAGTTGGAGGATATAGGCCCAAACCAACAAAGGATGGGTTCAATTTCCAGATAATGAATATTTTCCCTGCTAATTTACATGTATGCAGTGTTGCAGGAATTGTGTTCCCTGCAGGTAACGCTGAACAGTGCTTTTGGGATAGGATAGCACACATGCTGTGGTGTCTGTCCTTCTGCATCACCGGCCCAGTCCTGTTGTCTGTCTGGTTGTTATCCAGTCAGCAGGGTGGCTGCCATTTCCACAGATTACCAGATGTTTGGGTGCATGTGCCTCAGACAGGGACTGCTGTGTGTGTGTTGGCAGTGAGAACTGTTTTGTTGTAAACACTAACTAGGGACCCAGCTGAGTTAATGTAAGACAGTAATATAGGGTTAGAAAGCTGTTCTCAACGTGTCTTCCTGAAAATGTGTCAAAACCCAAGCATTCACTTTTCAATTCTCAAATTGCTTAAATGCTGAGACACTGAAGAACATGCATCTGTTTTGGTAAAAGCACATTGAAACCAACCCTTTTGGTTCATTTTAGATTAATCAATCTTGGTTGGTGCAGTTAATGGGCACATTTCTATATCAAAGTACTTAACTTCCGTGTCTGTTGAGCATATTAAACCGAACAGAGGTGTTAACAAACTGAACCAAGACAGTTATGACCCCCTAAGCTTTATATTTGACCATTGCACAGTATATTCAGTGTTCATGTAAAATGTTTGCTTTTCTTGAAGGTATTAATTCGATCATTCTATGTTGATTCATATTTCTGAATAATAAATGCATTTAACTTTGCTGATTACTCCTTCACTCATTATCTTTCAGCATCTCGACTACGAAAACAAAAAGTCGTACACCTTTAAAGTGGAGGCCTCCAACGCTCACCGGGACCCCCGGTTCCTCCACCTGGGCCCTTTCAAAGACATCGCCACAGTCAAGGTCAATGTGCTGGATGTGGACGAACCCCCTGTGTTCACTAAGACCTCTTACACCATAGATGTGTATGAGGACACTCCTGTGGGCACCATCATTGGATCAGTTACTGCACAGGACCTAGACGCAAGCAGCAGTGCAGTTAGGTACGTACTCATGCATATATATAATAAGTATTGTGTACCTACAGTATGTTTACTCAAAGATGAGATCCATCAAGGCTGGGGTTGAGAAATGGGTCCATCATGGGCTGAGTTACTTTACATTTGGGCACTTATGTCTGACACCTTAAACGGCAACAAAACCCACCTCTGCTCCTCAGAGGTATGAATGAACACTGACATCTACTATCACATTTGGCCTATTGTTTGTCTTCTTCTTCTAAATGTTTTTCAAGTACAGTTGACTTCCACTCTGTTGGTGTTGAGAGCGGGAACGTGAGACGCAGGACATCTCTTGCACAAGAACATCAAAATACTTTGTAGCCCAACTGTGTATTTTTGTTATCTATGAATATTTAACGGATTACTACAAATGGAGGAGGCAGTCATTCACCTTGCTTAAAAGGCAGTCTTCATGATGGCTGCTTAATATTTCAGAGCATTACATTTGTCATTGTTCTTTTGGGATATGGAACACTTAAATGTACTAAAACGCTGATCAGAACACAACCAGATTGCATCCCAAATGGCATCCTATTCCCTAGATAGTGCACTTCTTTTGTCAAAAGAAGTGCACTATAAGGAATAGGGTGCCATTTGGGACAAATCCCCAGTCTCTACATGAAAATCAAATTATTATTATTCTGTGTAATGTTTCCTGTCATAGCCTTGGTCTTTATTTGATTAATCGTTCTGACATTTCTCCTTGGGAACCAATCAAATATTTATCTATCTCTATAGATCTATTACATAGAAAATGTATGTCAAGAATAGCTAAGCTGTATGTCTTGATTGAGAGATGCCGTGTGAGGTTGAAGGAATCATATGTATATGTTAATTATACGTTTTCTGCATGTTTTGTAGGTACTCTATTGAGTGGAAGAGGCCTGTGGACAGCTGCTTTGACATTGATACTGTGGAAGGGACCATCTCCACCAACGAGATGTTGGACAGAGAGAGTAATAGGCAGCACAATATCTCTGTTGTGGCCAGTAAAGTTAGTAAGTATTGGGACGAAGGGTTAATATGTATATAATATATATTAATATCAGAGGAGGCTGGTAGGCGGAGATATAGGTGGACGGGCTCACTGTAATGGCTGGACTGGAATTAATGGAATGGAGTCAAACACGTTGTTTCCATGTGCTTGATGTGTTTGGTAAAATTTATTTATTCCATTCCAGCCATTACAACGAGCCAGTCCTCCTATAACTCCTTCCACCAGCCTCCTCTGGTTAATATAAATCCGCCTGGGGCCGTATTCACAAAGCCTCTCAGAGTAGAATTGTTGATCTAAGATCAGTTTTGCCTTTTAAATCACAATGAACAAGAAGGGGGCCCTGATCCTAGATCAGTAATCTCTGAGACACTTTGTGAATGCTGGTCCTGGAGCAAATAACTTGGACAGTGTTTGCAGAAAGCAAGCCATTCAGTAATCTCCTACACACACAATGTTCCATACTTTTGGCACCATCTAGGGGAATTGACTGAAACGTACGGTAATGCAGACTGACAGATAAGATGAACTAATGCTATTTCTCCACTGAAACGGCAGCTTATTATATGGGAAGATTTTCAATTGAAATAAAAATAATCATTAGCATGATTAGCAAATCACACAATACAATCAACACATATGATTAATATCTTATAATTTGTCTGTGCTGACATTTGTTTTTCTATTAAAACATTTTGAATATTTTTCAATGACTATTTTTAAGTGTTACATTATTTAATTGTCAATTTCATATTGATTGAATGAGGCCTGCAATTCCAAGTGCAAACAGAAAGTGTCACTGTTGCATCTTTTATCAAACTAGAGTTAACATGTGCCCAATACATCATTACATTTTACATTTTAGTCATTTAGCAGACGCTCTTATCCAGAGCGACTTACAGTTAGTAATACACCTCAATACTGTTTGTTTTACAAAGCAGTTCACACATGATGAGAGAAAGGACTTTTGCAATGCTCACTCATTTGTGATGCTCACTGAGGTCCACTATGTGCATGATGTATTTATTATGTGTTGTATGTTGTATGTTACTGTTTTCTTTGATTCTGCAGACAAGCCTCTCCTATCCGACAAGGTCACAGTCACAGTCAATGTGTTGGATGTCAACGAGTTCCCTCCGGAGCTTGCCGTTCCCTTTGACACTTTTGTCTGTGAAAATGCAGAAGTAGGCCAGGCATGTACAGTTCCACTGTGAGAAAGGCTGTGTGCGTGCGTGGAGTGCTTGTGTGCACGTGTGCGTGTGTGTGAGAGAGAATGAAAGAGAATAATTGTGATAAATTGTTTCTCCACTTGGTTCTGGGCATATAGTTGAAAGCTCTTTGTGCTTTGCCAGGTAATTCAGACCATCAGTGCTACGGACAAGGATCTTCCCGCTGTTGGACAGAGGTTCTTCTTCAAGTCCCCTAGGGAAATCAGAAACAGGAATTTCACCGTGAGAGACTTTGGAAGTAAGCCATATTTTTTCCCTCCAGAAAAGGGATAAAAGAGAGCAACAGAGATGGAGAGAGAGTAAAGGGGGGAGAGAGTGAGATAGAGAGAGAGACAGACAGAGGAAGAGAGGTGGAGAGAGAGTAAAGGGGGGAGAGAGTGAGATTGAGAGAGAGTGAGAGAGAGAGAGAGAGAGAGAGGTGGAGAGAGAGTAAAGGGGGAGAGATTGAGAGAGAGAGAGAGAGAGAGAGAGGTGGAGAGAGAGTAAAGGGGGGAGAGATTGAGAGAGAGAGAGAGAGAGAGAGAGAGGTGGAGAGAGAGTAAAGGGGGAGAGATTGAGAGAGAGAGAGAGAGAGAGAGAGTGAGAGAGAGAGGTGGAGAGAGAGAGAGAGAGAGAGAGAGTAAAGGGGGGAGAGATTGAGAGAGAGAGAGAGAGAGAGAGAGAGAGAGGTGGAGAGAGAGTAAGGGAGGGAGAGATTGAGAGAGAGAGAGAGAGAGAGACAGACAGAGGAAGAGAGGTGGAGAGAGAGTAAAGGGGGGAGAGAGTGAGATTGAGAGAGAGTGAGAGAGAGAGAGAGAGGTGGAGAGAGAGTAAAGGGGGGAGAGATTGAGAGAGAGAGAGAGAGAGAGAGAGAGAGAGGTGGAGAGAGAGTAAAGGGGAGAGATTGAGAGAGAGAGAGAGAGAGAGAGAGAGAGAGAGGTGGAGAGAGAGAGAGGTGGAGAGAGAGTAAAGGGGGGAGAGATTG
>NW_028164608.1:0-70000 GCF_964263955.1 Coregonus lavaretus
ACCGGTGCAGCCAGTGATGAACATGGACCCAAGAACTCTGATGGGGGACAGGAGGAGGAGCTTCAAGGTGGCCTGGTACCACATCCACACCTGGCTTCAATATTCAAACAAATCAGACTCTTGTGTTTTGTTACGCCTGTCTCAGAGACTGGATTGGATTCAAAATTGGGTTTTAACAACTGGAAGAAGGCAACTTACAAAGACGGGGGGATTTGCAATTCATGCAAGGGCTGAGCTGCACAAACAAGCTATGATTACATGGAGAGTCAATCAGAAAGCTGTAAAAAGTAATGCAACACTGGTAAATGCCCTAAACAAGGAACACAACAAACAGGTTCAAGAAAATGGGGACTATATTAAAACAATAGGAGAAGTACTACTACTTACAGCCACACAAAACATTGCACAAAGAGGACACGATGAGTCTGCAGAGTCTGATAATAAAGGGAACTTCATGGCAATCCTAGAAACAATAGCTAAGCATGACACAACTGTGGAAAAAAGGTTGACTTCCATTCATAATGCAAAATACACAAGCAAAGGGATTCAGAATGAGGTTCTGAGTTGTTTGGCAGACATGGTTCCAACAGAGATGATAGAAGAAGTGAAAGACAGTGAGGTCTTTAGCATAATGGCAGACGGAAAACAAAAGATGTTAAAACAAAAGGATCAGATATCTCCAGTACTCAGGTACTATTTCAGTGGAGCTGTCCATGAGAGCTGTCTCCACTTTGAATCGGCTGATCCACTAGATGCAGCAGGGCTTACTGACTAAATCATACACATATTAGAAAGTCATGGTCTTGAATACAAAACCAACCTAGTAGGCCAAGCATATGACGGTGCTTCAGTTATGAGTAGCAGCATTCAGGCGTCCAGGCAACGCATTAAAGAACAAGCAAAGCCTTTTACCTCCACTGCAGTGCACACTGTCTACACTTAGTTTTAGTGGATACAGTCAAAGCTGTCCCTGAGGTAGGACAGTTCTTCTCCTTACTAGAAAGACTGTATGTCTTCACATCTGGGTCATACATGTGCATCAAAAATGGCTTAGCGTACAAAGAGAGATGTACCCAGGTGCACCTAGAGAGCTTCAGAGACTAAGTGACACTCGCTGGGCATGTCGATATATGGCTCTACATACTATTATGGATAGATTGCCTGCCGTTAAGCGAGTCCTGCAAGACATAGTCCAAGAACACAACGGTGACAGATCTGTTGAGGCGCGAGGTCTGCTTGCACAGATAGATTTACAATTCATTGTGTTCCTTGTTCCACTGCATAACGTTTTTGGAGAAGCAACATTTCTATCAGAGATGCTACAGTCTTCATCACTTGACCTGTCAAAGGCTGTTGATTTAGTTGAAGCCTTAGTTCAAACTTTGAATGACTACAGGGATGAGTCATTTTTTTGATGACCTATGGAATGAAGTGTTGAACACAGCTGAGCAATGTGATACTGCAATACAGCCCCCTGCAAAACCACCAAAAAAGCTAAGCTCTCAATTTAATGGAGACTGTCTACTCAGTACAGTAGGTCAGAGGTCAGATTCAGAAATAGATTAAAGACAGTTTTCGTACAACCTTTTTCTACCCTGTCTTAGATCAGATGCTCAATGAGCTTAACAGATGATTCTCTAGCAGAAACTGTACATAATGAATGGCGTCCAAACTCTAAACCCCAAAAGTGATGCATTTCTCAAAGAGAAGTCCCTGTTTCCATTTGCTAGAATGTATGAATCAAATATTGAGGACTTGGGGCATGAACTACATCAGTTCAGAAGAATTTTACAAAGGAAAATCCAGAGTGGCATGCAGAGACCCTCCAGTGTAGTAGAGATAGCATTATTCATTCAGCATTAAAATAAGTTTTCTTTCAGCTCTTTAAACTGTGCAGAATATCTGTTTCAATCCCTGTTAGTACCGCTTCTTGTGAACATAGTTTTTCTGCACTAAAGCTGGTGAAAACGTATCTTAGGTCCACAATGTCAGATGAGAGATTAAGCAATTTAGGTGTATTAAGGTTTGAGTCAAGAAAGGCAAAGGCCTTAAATCCATATGAATTTGCGGATATTTTTGCAAGAAACCACAAAAACCGTAGAATACAGTTGATGTAACTGATACTGAATATGTAATGCAAATGTAAAAAATGTAATGTAAATGCAAATAATAAATAGTTGAATGGTTATAAACATGGTCATTTGTCTATTGATGCCTGCAATGCAGTGAAGAAAACGACATGACAACAATAATGTGTGATGTAACTGGCCCCTCTAACAGTACAACTGGCCCCAGCCTGGCCCCTCCCACTGGGAATGTTCTAGAACCACCACTGCTGCTACGGCAACATTGGCCCAGTTATTGTTGAATAATAATGAAGCTAGGTCGATTCAATTCAAATAATATAGCTAGTAACTTCAAAATACTTACAGCTGAAATACACTGCCGTTTTCTTTGTGAACATGGTGAGATGGAGGAAGCCGTATCCACATGTAGAGTTGTGGGGGAGGGGACAAGTTTCCCAAATAGACACTGGCTTTGGATCAGGTTTAAATTCCTCCCACTAATGATCCTTGTTAGGTTTGGGGGAGGGGAAGCTGATCCTAGATCTGTATCTAGGGGAAACTTCACCCCAGCAAAGAGAGATGGGGGAAGAGGAGGAGAGAGAGCGTTGCTCTCAGGATTGACAGATCATGTACAAAATCTACCAGTAGGAAATTGGTGTCAGAATATAATATCTGACCTTTAGCAGTTCTAATGTCTTCATTTGCTCCATTTCCTTAGTCTTGTTGATCGATTGCTGATATCTAGTTTCACAGGTGAGATGGTGTTGATGAAGAGCATCCATCCGTTTTAGTACTGCATTAATAGTAATGCATTCATAGACATATAGTTGATACTGGTGGTCCTACCCATCCCCCACTTCACTCCATTAACCCTACACTTGCTGCTCACATGGTGGTTTGTCTCAATGTATCTGACTTTAGGTCCGTTTTTAAGGTTCAGAAGGTAAAGATTGTGTTAGGCTGTGTCAGGAGCACTAGTGGTAGTGCTGCCGCTCCCAGATCACACATTGCCCTATATAAGTATATACTGTAGCAAGCTGAACACAACACCTACCAACTACCACCTTCTGATCTCTTGGTGGAATGGATAAGGTGTTGGCTTGATAATCGCAGGACCCGGGTTTGAGTCCCGGTTGGAGCTATCCCCAAATTTGTTACATTGGTGTCAGAAGTGGGATAGTGCCTGTGAGGCCATCAAAGAGGCATGTACACATGAGAGACTTGCTATAAAGAAGTGTGGGGGCATGCTCTCCCCAAGGAAGGGGGTAATGTAGCGACCTTAATCCAACACCTAGCCACATCATCAAGAGGTTCGGACCTCTTGACGTAGCGCTAATTGGGTTCTGACTTCTAAACATGAAATAGACTTATTCATGTCACTGAGGGAGAGAAGGGAATGTATAACGTTTCCATTCTGTCAGGATATGTTATTGTTAGCCATCAGGGATCCTATTGGAGGAGAAGAGACACAGTCTGGTACAAGTCAACATGACAGCCGTGAGTTGGGGAGGAGTGAGCAATTTGGGCAGAGGTCAGGTTAGATGAAGTGAGGAAGAACATATATCACTAATCTTCTGGATAGCAACAGAGGTGTATTGGCTGTTCAGATGTGGAAGGAGGGGCTCAGCATAGGAGAAAGGGTTAAATACCAGTGCTTGTGTGAATATGTTCTTTGTCTTATGCAGCTGTATGATCCAATGGGTGAATAAACTTGGTTTGAGCTTTACTAAACGTCCCTGAGTTTTACTAGGTTCATTTAGAACCTAACACGCTTAAGGTGTTGGCTTGACAGTTGATGGACCCAGGTTCAAAACCCGTTTGGGGCTACCCCCTGAATTCACTACAATATATTTGTTTGCCTACGGGCAGGGAGACCCGGGTTTGAGACGAAAGGGGCATTACACTGTTGCTGTTTGTAAAAAAACACTACACTGGTGGAAGCAGTGGAGTGGTGCCTTGGGAGAGGTGTGCACATTTCATGGGCGGGATCTGTACCCAGGTGTCCCATGGGAAAGACCAGTTTCTTGACCATTAGACCAAGAGGTAATGCCCACTTGACCTGAGGGTGACACTGATTTTGAAGGCAGGACTACCTCATTACCAGATCATGTGACAGACTCGTGTTTTCTACACACATGGGATAGTGTAAAAGGAAATTTGCCTAGGAAGCCCATGCTAGAAGTGTTAGGAGGTGGAAGTTAGAGAATTAGTCCAGTAACTGAAAGGTCACTGGTTTGAGTCCTGAGCCAGACAACAAAACGTGGGATTGGATCTGAACTGGCAGATCTGTGACCAACCCCTTCAGAAAGACAAATTCCCTTTGTTCCCTGTGACATGGACTAATAAAGTTATACTGTACTGTACTGTGCTGCACTTTATTGAACAGAACCTGAGAGTCCAGCATGTCAGGGGATGGGGTGGGGGGTGGGGGGTGAGAGCAGCAGTGGGGGATGGGTAGCTAGTCCTTGATTGGCTGTAGACCTGGGAGCCACAACTGCCAAGAGAAATTCAATCTACCCTTTTTATCAGCCAAGCCAACATAATGTTTTACACACCATTTTTGTGGACTGTTAATGTTTATATTTAAAATCAACACTGAGCTTTTCATGTTATAATCTGTTATTTATCAAATCTGATAGTAAGAGGTTAACTGATTTAATAGTTCAATATTGAAACCGTATACATTATGCACTAGAAATGGTTGTAATGAAAACCTGAGACACTCCCATAGACCTATGGAATTATGATGGGGGGGGGGGGGGAATTATGTATTTCTGAAAGATATCAACTAATTTAGGATTTGAAGTCAATTCTTGCGTGGGAAACTGCAGTCTGGTTTGTTTGTCTGAGGGAACAGAGCAGTTGGGGGAAGGGAATACACATACAATGTTTCAATCTCCAACTGTCTTGTTTCACAGACTCCTGTGAGAGAGAATATAGTAGACGGTTGCTGTCAAAAAGTGATTGGTGAGTTTTCCTGTGTCCTGTGTTTATGACCTTTTAAGGACATCCTGTCCGGACGTTGTCTTCACTATTTAGGGTGTGCTTATGGAACTTGATAGTGCAGCTGTTTCTTTGAAGTAAAGCACATTGATGAGGAATATATGATATATTACGCTGTGAGAGAAAGAGCACATATTTACCTGATTTGTTTAATATTAATAGTTAACAATGAATATGATTAACAATAGTAGAGACATTTCTTAACTACCAATGCTGTGCTTTTGGTAAGGATGGTTCCCTCTAGCTCCCTGCAGCTGGTCTGGGCGTGTAGTCAAGGACATGGGATAGAGATCAACTGGAGGAACAGGTAGACCTGGATTGTTTCAATTTCACGTTGCTTACACACAGCCACAAGAAGAAAACAAGGTGGCTCCTGATCTGCCAGGGAGGGGCGTGCTTGGATGAAAAGCAGAGATTGTTTTGGACAATTTGCAGAACTTATGAAGAGCTATACAAATCCTGTTGACTCTGTATTAACTTCTGCCTTCAATTGCATAACTAAAGATATTTTACATATACTCAGAAGCCGTGTCATTTTCTAGTTTAAAGTTTAATGTTTGTTTAAGAATAAGAGAATATCAGCACTGTTCAAAGAACCCTCTACAACATGTTTAAAATAAAAAGTAATGGCCTGGTGATTGATGTGTCATGTACTGACCTAGTTGAACTTAAAGTTTGAACTGTTTGAAAAATTTGAAACAGTTGGGAATTTTTGTAGTGAACTTATGGAGCTGCTGTGTAGTGAGCTTGTGACCCCTTGTAGAATGAAAAAGTAATTTCTGGGTAGGTCTGCCTGGGTATAAGTAAGTGTTAGACTTGTCCTGTGAACATTACGAGCGACAAGAAACCTCAAGAGAGATCAACCACAGAAAACTCCAGAAAACACGTCTCCTAGACCAATTCTAGGTGTGTTGTGTCCTTCATGTCTGGGCCACAAGGACAAAACCATCGAAGCCATTCTTTGTGATGCACCTGATTGTTTTAATGGTGGGATTGATATGAGTGGAGGCCAACCGGACGATTCAACAGTGAAGATTTTCACACACAGCTGTCTCAACAACCTTTTTCAGCCAAAAACCGGGAGTTTTTCTCCTGCGTTTCTCATGAGGGAATGGCTTAAGATAAGACTTGCTCTATGTCAGATCTAAAAGGCCCTGAATGGAACATCCCTGCCTGGGTACGCATTGGAAGAGGAAGTCTGTGGGCCAGATGATTTGAAAGTCATACGAATCTCTTCAGTAGCGTAGAGTCCAGACTCCAAAGTGACAATTTTAGGTTGTTCTGAATTCGACAGCGCAAATGCCACCCAATCTGTTAGTTCGTATGTATTTTTAAACGCTTGAACAGAGGTCAACTATTTTGTGCCTGTCTTTAGCTTCAAGTGGCGAGATTAGTTTAACTGTTTTGTAAACCTGTTTACCCTTTTAGAAAGAGTTCTCAGCTATCCATATTTTAATGGTCAACAGTTTGCTCATCTAGGGAGTCCCTTACAAACAAGGGAACTGTATGTACACATGTGGTCCCCCAAGTGTCTTTTAAACTACTTTTTTAAACCTGTTTAACCTTTAACCTTTTAAAAATAGCTCTCAGGGGGGGGTTGTCTGGGAATGTCCGGGAGGCATCCGAGGATGGAATGTCCAGTGGATGTCTCAGTCAATTAAAAACAAAAAAAACAATTGTATTCTTAAAGATGTCCCGTTTTACTGCTGACCTAAACAGATCCATTTGACCCCATAAAAGAGCGTCCGTGGGATGTCTCAGTCAACCAAGAAAAAAGACCCAGAGGACCAGAAGGCCTGAAGACATACATCTTAAAGAGACTCCTTGAATCATTTATTCCTCATGTAGCATTTTGAAGGTGAGTTGAATTTTCAATATGATGAAGGCTTCTATATCTAACTATGCATATATATATATATATATATATATATATATATATATTATTTATGTTGTATATTATAAATGAATGTTTTTAATAATGTATTGTATAAAATGATATAGTATATAATGAATGAGATGTTGTGTTATTGATTTTTTAAAACGAGAATGGACTCTACCTACATATGTATATATCCTACTGTTTATACCAAACAAATGTCAATTTTATGTGACATGTCTCAAGGTGTCTCAGAACCCATGAAAATGCATGCCAAACCAAGTCTCTACTCAAGAGTGGACCACTGGCTCCACCTAGTGGATGTACCGTTACATCACAGTTATAGAAAAACTACTAGTCAATTGATTATGTGTGTGTGTGTGTGTATCTAGAATGTTAGTATAATATTATATATATATATATATATATATCTCTACCTACATATGTATTTATCCTACTGTTTTGACCAAACAAATTTCTATTTTATGTGAAGTGTCTAATCAAGAGTGGACCACTGGCTCCACCTAGTGGATGTTCAGTTACATCACAGTTGTAGAAATAAATTACTAAGCACGATAGTATACTATTCCATATCCCTCTCTCAATGGATAACAATTCACTCAATGGATAACAATGGTTTTTTAAATATTTAACAATATTTCAATATTTGTTTTTTGCAGAAATTTTAAGACTGAATGACATACAATTTTCAGGTAATTAATATTATTACTATATTGTATTTTATGTTCAATATCTGTATTTTTAAGTAAAAAATGTATATTGTAATATAATGTAAATTCTACAGGTTACCCTACATTTATGCAGGAGGTACCCGAAGTAATTGATGTGGATCAAGAAGCAACACCACAAACAGAAGTGATTGTTATAGAGGATAACGAGTTAGAGGAACAACAGACAGAAGCTGTATCTTTACTCAGTCACTCGCCATCAAGATATTTTAGACGTGAGTCAACATTTAAATGGGTAATAATCTCTATACAATAAGCAATAAACAAAAGGTGTCTATGTTTTAAAAACCTAATCTTGTGTTTACAGCTGACTCTCCATGTAGAAGCGTGTACAGCGTTCAACCCAGGCATTATGGACTCCTCCGTTGAATGACTGCTTGAATGATTGTGAAAACGACGTTCTCCTCCCTTTCTGTACAGCAGGCTTTGACATAGACGAAACTCAAACCAACCCAAGAACAGAGGGATTGTCATACCTAGACACGCCTCCAAACCCCCCCGAGGCGTTCAGTATATAATAGGGCACCGACACTATTTCAAAGTCCAGCACGGCTCCACAGACACATAGTTCAAGTTGACAGAATGGCTTCACCTTTGACCGAGGAGAACGATTGGTCTGAAAAGGACTGGATTGAAGAACATGCTCTTTATGGACATGGCCTGTTTTATTATAGTTATAACTTTTAATGACTATGTTAAAAACAATATTATGATTATTCTTTTTGTAAAAAGACAGACTCAGACAATGGACAGTGGGAAGAAAACACGCCTTCCATGACTCCACAGAAAAACAGGTTTAGTCAACAAACAGACAGCTATTTCCCTGTAACCCAAGTCCGAACAGTGAGAAACAGAAACAGTGAGTTAGGATATATTGATATGTTAACACATAATAAATTAACTGTT
Source organism: Coregonus lavaretus (assembly GCF_964263955.1). Classification (NCBI taxonomy): domain Eukaryota; kingdom Metazoa; phylum Chordata; class Actinopteri; order Salmoniformes; family Salmonidae; genus Coregonus; species Coregonus lavaretus. The sequence goes on from NW_028164608.1 coordinate 8,601, forward strand.
TAAAAAAAGCATTTTTTAAATTATTTTTTTATTATTTAAATATTAAATATTAGTTTTTATGGATTCTTATAATTTATTTATTATTATTATTATTATTTTAATACACTATTTATTATATATTTTTTTGTTTTGTTTTTTTGGGCTCCTCCAAGGCCTATACAAGCATAGCAGACCCAATACAACAAGAGGAAGAGGAGGAAGATGAGGAAGAGGAGGATGATGATGATGATGATGGTGTACTGATTACTGCATCTATACAGGTCGTTACATTCAATGATGATATACTGATTGATATACTGATATAATGACGTTAATGATTTAAAAAAAAAAAAAAAAAAAAAAAAAAATGATGTGTTGAGGTATGATGAGGATGATGTGTTGAGGTATGATGAGGATGATGTGTTGATGTATGATGAGGATGATGTGTTGAGGTATGATGAGGATGATGTGTTGAGCAATGATGAGGATGATGTGTTGAGGTATGATGAGGATGATGTGTTGAGCTATGATGAGGATGATGTGTTGAGGTATGATGAGGATGATGTGTTGAGGTATGATGAGGATGATGTGTTGAGGTATGATGAGGATGATGTGTTGATGTATGATGATGATGATGTGTTGAGGTATGATGAGGATGATGTGTTGAGCTATGATGAGGATGATGTGTTGAGATATGATGCGGATGATGTGTTGATGTATGATGAAAAACATGCCAAGTTTGATAAGCAGCAATCTGATGACAATAACAGAAACTTCACTTTTATAGCTCACAATTCTAGATCCTGTGATTCCTATCTTCTTTCCAATCCCTTGATCAAATCAAATCAAATTGTATTTGTCACATGCGCCGAATACAGCAGGTGTAGACCTTACAGTGAAATGCTGACTTACGAGCCCTTAACCAACAATGCAGCTTTAAGAAAGTATTTATTAAAATAAACAGAAGTATAAAATAAAAATATCTTCCATGGTTATAAATCTTGCTTTCTGCCCCAGGCCATGTGTGTCTTAACCCAGAAGACTTTGGGGGAAATGTACCAGGAGTTCCAAGACAAGTGGTCCTCTTTCCAGGCTGCTGATGGGGTGAAAGGGAAGGTGATGTGGGAGTACGAGGGGACATAACTCACAAGGTCTGATCCTCATGTTCCAGCTTTCCTTTCCACCTTTGACCCCAACCCCTGGAGCCCTGCCAGGCCTTGTTTGGGGGTCGTACCAATGCTTTGACCTTACGTTATATAGCTGATGAGGAAATTGGATATATAGATTATACTTCCCTTTATCCTCAAGTAATGAGTTCCTCTTGTTATCCTTTGGGACATCCTGAAATTATTCACTGTGACTTTGACTTACCGCAAAACTATTTTGCTTTGATAAAAGCAACTGTTTACCCTCCCTGGGGCTTATTTTTGTCAGTGTTGCCTTACAAAGGACCTCAAGGAAAACGTTTCTTTCCCCTTCACCTGCAGTGAAAACAACAACCAGGAAAAGCCTTGTGATCATTCAGATCAAGAAAGAGCCCTGACCGGTGTATGGGTCACCGTTTAATTCTCTAAGGCTATAGACAAGGGGTATCGTGTGGCCAAAATCTTTGAAGTGTGGAACTTTCCCAGGAAACCAGAGAAGCAATATGTTAACAACATCTATCATTAAAGATCCCGAAGAATTTATGGGATTGGTTTTTTCAGACCAATCTGACATTTCAAATGTTTTGTTCTTGAATCAAGACATAGCTCTGGTGTAATGTTTTCCCTCTCCTTCAGCCCTAATCACAGGTGTCCCTTGTGTTCCTGATTGGTGGTCGTTGGGGTGTCGCACCTGTCCGACATCCGTTCGTCTGCTGATTGCTGAGGTGGAAGAAGTGGGTTCTACCCCCGAGTAATGGAAACGTGTTTCTAGCAGCTTTTACCACGGCCTATGGGCGACTTGAACTACACACCCTCATGGAGCACCTGCAGAGTCGGGTTCTTTACCATGACACAGACTCTGGGGTCTATGGAAGCAAACCTGGTGATTGGAACCCCCCTCTTAGCAACTATCTGGGAGGTTTAACGAGTGAACTGGAAGATGGTGACCATATCATAGAGTGGTCATCCTGTGGACCCAAACGCTTTTAGGACTAAACACAATCACGTAGTGTTGAAAGCCAAAGGCGTGACACAAAACTATGAAAATTCCCTGCATGTCAACTTGGAATCAATCACACGCTTAGTCGAGGGTTTTATAAACGACCGAAATAGTGTTTTAGAAATGTTGAAACTCCTACAAAAAGATTGTTAGGGATTAAAAGGGGTTCCATCTACGTAATGCCCCACTTACTAAAAGATTCCGGGTCGTCTGTGACAAGAGATGACTTTTACCTGACGGGACCACCTTACCCTTTGGTTACTGACTTTATGTTCCAATCCTTTTACCTGACGGGACCACCTTACCCTTTGGTTACTGACTTTATGTTCCAATCCTTTTACCTGACGGGACCACCTTACCCTTTGGTTACTGACTTTATGTTCCAATCCTTTTACCTGACGGGACCACCTTACCCTTTGGTTACTGACTTTATGTTCCAATCCTTTTACCTGACGGGACCACCTTACCCTTTGGTTACTGACTTTATGTTCCAATCCTTTTACCTGACGGGACCACCTTACCCTTTGGTTACTGACTTTATGTTCCAATCCTTTTACCTGACGGAACCACCTTACCCTTTGGTTACTGACTTTATGTTCCAATCCTTTTACCTGACGGGACCACCTTACCCTTTGGTTACTGACTTTATGTTCCAATCCTTTTACCTGACGGGACCACCTTACCCTTTGGTTACTGACTTTATGTTCCAATCCTTTTACCTGACGGGACCACCTTACCCTTTGGTTACTGACTTTATGTTCCAATCCTTTTACCTGACGGGACCACCTTACCCTTTGGTTACTGACTTTATGTTCCAATCCTTTTACCTGACGGGACCACCTTACCCTTTGGTTACTGACTTTATGTTCCAATCCTTTTACCTGACGGGACCACCTTACCCTTTGGTTACTGACTTTATGTTCCAATCCTTTTACCTGACGGGACCACCTTACCCTTTGGTTACTGACTTTATGTTCCAATCCTTTTACCTGACGGGACCACCTTACCCTTTGGTTACTGACTTTATGTTCCAATCCTTTTACCTGACGGGACCACCTTACCCTTTGGTTACTGACTTTATGTTCCAATCCTTTTACCTGACGGGACCACCTTACCCTTTGGTTACTGACTTTATGTTCCAATCCTTTTACCTGACGGGACCACCTTACCCTTTGGTTACTGACTTTATGTTCCAATCCTTTTACCTGACGGGACCACCTTACCCTTTGGTTACTGACTTTATGTTCCAATCCTTTTACCTGACGGGACCACCTTACCCTTTGGTTACTGACTTTATGTTCCAATCCTTTTACCTGACGGGACCACCTTACCCTTTGGTTACTGACTTTATGTTCCAATCCTTTTACCTGACGGGACCACCTTACCATTTGGTTACTGACTTTATGTTCCAATCCTTTTACCTGACGGGACCACCTTACCCTTTGGTTACTGACTTTATGTTCCAATCCTTTTACCTGACGGGACCACCTTACCCTTTGGTTACTGACTTTATGTTCCAATCCTTTTACCTGACGGGACCACCTTACCCTTTGGTTACTGACTTTATGTTCCAATCCTTTTACCTGACGGGACCACCTTACCCTTTGGTTACTGACTTTATGTTCCAATCCTTTTACCTGACGGGACCACCTTACCATTTGGTTACTGACTTTATGTTCCAATCCTTTTACCTGACGGGACCACCTTACCCTTTGGTTACTGACTTTATGTTCCAATCCTTTTACCTGACGGGACCACCTTACCCTTTGGTTACTGACTTTATGTTCCAATCCTTTTACCTGACGGGACCACCTTACCCTTTGGTTACTGACTTTATGTTCCAATCCTTTTACCTGACGGGACCACCTTACCCTTTGGTTACTGACTTTATGTTCCAATCCTTTTACCTGACGGGACCACCTTACCCTTTGGTTACTGACTTTATGTTACAATCCTTGTGTGTACAAAATGTGTTTCACCAGGGTAAAAATAGCCGTACCATTAGCTTGAACGCCAATTACTTGGTTTTGTTCAAAAACCCTAGAGACAAACTACAAATAAACATTCTAGCCGTAAATCCTACTTTATGGAAAGCAATGAGGACGCCACCAAATATCTGTTTTCTTATTTAATCGTGAATTTAAAATCGGTTGAACACAGAGTGTGATGGCCAATAAAATGTACTTAGTACCTAAACAAGATTTGGATAGACGTTATTATGGAAACAGGTATCCTGTATGTGTGTTTGTCTTCCCTCTCCTTCAGCCCTAATCACAGGTGTCCCTTGTTTTCCTGATTGGTGGTCGTTGGGGTGTCCCACCTGTCCGACATCCGTTCGTCTGCTGATTGCTGAGGTGGACCAATCAGTGGACGTTCCTCAGTATTGCCCCGCCTGTTTCTGGTTTTTACATTACCATGTCGAATCCCCTGGTTTTAAAAGCCAGTCAGTTGTGTTTTCTGACAGAGACTCTCTTTCTCTGTGAGTATGGCAACTGTGGTGTCTAGGGTTTTTGTGTACTCACTCGTTTGCTGTCTAGTCCATATTGGACCTATGTTGTTTGCTGTCTAGTCCATATTGGACCTATGTTGTTTGCTGTCTAGTCCATATTGGACCTATGTTGTTTGCTGTCTAGTCCATATTGGACCTATGTTGTTTGCTGTCTAGTCCATATTGGACCTATGTTGTTTGCTGTCTAGTCCATATTGGACCTATGCTGTTTGCTGTCTAGTCCATATTGGACCTACGTTGTTTGCTGTCTAGTCCATATTGGACCTATGTTGTTTGCTGTCTAGTCCATATTGGACCTATGTTGTTTGCTGTCTAGTCCATATTGGACCTATGTTGTTTGCTGTCTAGTCCATATTGGACCTATGTTGTTTGCTGTCTAGTCCATATTGGACCTATGTTGTTTGCTGTCTAGTCCATATTGGACCTATGTTGTTTGCTGTCTAGTCCATATTGGACCTATGTTGTTTGTTTGTTCCTGGGGAAAGGTGGGTTTATCAGGTGGCCCTTGGGCCTACACTACCCGTAGGACAACCTTGACTAAACACACTAGTTAGACCTGAGCGGACCACCCACTGTATTTTAATATGGTTAACAGTAAACTTAGCGGTTCTTGAGGCAGGCAAGATCAGTTTAGTTTTTTTTTTACTTTATTGTTTCCTTCCTTGGGTCCAGCTCAGGCCCTTTTTCCCCAAACCGTTTACCGTGTGTTTATAATAAACATTGTGTTTGACGGTAACATTTTGTTTTGTCGGTGTATTTTGTTCTCACTGTCCCTTGTCAATATTCTAATTCACATGAGTTATGTTATGGGTCTCTTTTCCATCCACCCTAGACTTTTAAAGCCACGGGGTTCGTAACACTCAGGCAGAAACCGGAACGTTCTATTCTGGCCAGGCCCATCTTTTCAAAGAAAACACCATTTAATTATATCTCTATTTGAACAAATTAGGTAGTTTTGTTGTGATCAACCAGGAAATCCTAACAATTCAGGTAAATAACGCCACAGTCAGGCAGAAAAGTCTGAATGTTCTATCATAAAGTGAGTCCAATTAGTTTCCCTGGCTGATATTGCTTCTACATAGAAATACTATGAGAGTAAATGAATAGATGCCATTCACTGCTATAAACCTGTCTCCAATATAATCAGCTAGTTTCCACAGACCCACCGCGGACCTTCGCGTGTAAAGGCCTTTTATGGTCTGTTTTGGCAACGAGCCCAGATGATCCCAATAATGTAGGTTGCCTAGTAACCGATGCCCTCCTCTGGTATGTTCTATTGTGAACTGTCTGGGACTCCTTGTTGTTTCTCTGTTTACTACTCAAACATATTTCACTGATTAAGTCTAAAACGAAATTAACTGCAAATATATTAGCGTAACTAGACTACACAGAACATGGCGGACCCACTGTAAAATGAGAGGCTTTTTATGGTATTAAAACGTGTCCCAGTCCAACATGCCTAGCTCTGGCAACGTTGTATTTGTAGTCCAACTTGGTTGTGAAGTTATCGGCGGTCACAGAGAGACAGATAAAACATGTTGATTTTATGTTTAGTGGAGGTCTTCTGTGCATGAAGAGACGCAGTAGTGAAACAACGCATCTAACGACGCACTTGGCTGTTCTACGAGTGGTCTGAGGCAGTCTGTAAATAATGAGGGTTTTCAAGTGCACTTTAACTTTAGTAACGATGGTTTTTGAGGAAACAGCTCGGAGATTTAACAATGCTCCTACAAAGGTTCTACTGATAAACTTAGCCTTAAGATGCTTTTTGGGAAACCGGGCCCAGATGGTCTCCATAGGAAATGTTGTGAAAATATTGGGCTTAGGCTACATGCCCTGTTATTTAGATTTAAAACTGATTTGTAGGTGATCAGTCCTGCTACTGATAGCCAATGGGAACTGATATGAACAGGTTTAGGCTGGTTATCTAGGATATGTAGGCAATATCTGAAGTACAGTACCAGTCAAAAGTTTGGACACACCTACTCATTCTAGGGTTTTTCTTAATTTTTTTACTTTACATTTATTACATAGGGTCCAGAGTTTTACTGGTTAGGTTAACAAATAAGGAAAAACTCTGGGCCCCAGGAGGTAAAATTGCTCCCCCACTCTGGGACCTATGGTGCCACCAGTCTGGTGCAGTTGTCAGTTATCATCAGGTATGTGGATGATCAGGCCGTTATTCAGGAATGTTTCTTGGGCTACTTTGATGTGTCAAGTGGGCGAGATGCGAACTCTGTGTTTAACTTCACGGAGAAACTTGTTGTTCAAACCTATGAGTGCGCAGCTGTAATGGAATGTATCTGCTATGTGTTTTTCCAGCTAAGTCCCCTCCTGTTCCCTGATTAAGAGGTGATGACCACTCCACTCTACTACCATTGTCAACTCTGTCCTGACATGAACTGAAGCCACGTCTCATGTGCCCGCTCATCCACTGGCACATTGGAATGTTTCCTCTCCAAGCACTGTGAGTACCCCTATCAATTTTCTCTCGTTACTGTATGTAGAGTCAATCACATACAGAAACACAATGACATTATTACACATCAATGGTTTTACTCCTTGCTTGGACTATCTCCTTCTCAGCTCTTTGGTCTCTAACTGTGTAGTGTGTTGTGTTATTGTTTTTTGTCTTCCCAGTCAATTCCTGTCCTGCACTGAAGTCAAGCCTCTGAACACCTCAACACATGCCTCATACCCTCATCCAATCACTGCTGTGATCCCTTCCCAGCACTGTGGAAGCAGCCCTCTCATCCAATCACTGCTGTGATCCCTTCCCAACACTGTGGAAGCAGCCCTCTCATCCAATCACTGCTGTGATCCCTTCCCAACACTGTGGAAGTATCCCTCTCATCCAATCACTGCTGTGATCCCTTCCCAACACTGTGGAAGCAGCCCTCTCATCCAATCACTGCTGTGATCCCTTCCCAACACTGTGGAAGTATCCCTCTCATCCAATCACTGCTGTGATCCCTTCCCAACACTGTGGAAGCAGCCCTCTCATCCAATCACTGCTGTGATCCCTTCCCAACACTGTGGAAGCAGCCCTCTCATCCAATCACTGCTGTGATCCCTTCCCAACACTGTGGAAGCAGCCCTCTCATCCAATCACTGCTGTGATCCCTTCCCAACACTGTGGAAGCAGCCCTCTCATCCAATCACTGCTGTGATCCCTTCCCAACACTGTGGAAGCAGCCCTCTCATTCCCATTCCCCATAATATTGTACTATAAATGTCTTTATTAAATGCTTTAGGTTAAAATAATTACTCTTTGGCGATTTTTGAAACACACTTTGACATCTCCGTGCGTTCCGCGCCTATACCGTGGGTCTCCCATCCTCCTTGATTTTTCAAGTCACCAGCCTCCACTGCTTTGTTACCAGTACAGTAGAGGAAAGACCCTTCTTCTTGGATAGACAGTAGTATGAATACCTGTGTTACCAGTACAGTAGAGGAAAGACTCTTCTTCTTGGATAGACAGTAGTATGAATACCTGTGTTACCAGTACAGTAGAGGAAAGACTCTTCTTCTTGGATAGACAGTAGTATGAATACCTGTGTTACCAGTAGAGGAAAGACCCTTCTTCTTGGATAGACAGTAGTATGAATACCTGTGTTACCAGTACAGTAGAGGAAAGACTCTTCTTCTTGGATAGACAGTAGTATGAATACCTGTGTTACCAGTACAGTAGAGGAAAGACTATTCTTCTTGGATAGACAGTAGTATGAATACCTGTGTTACCAGTACAGTAGAGGAAAGACCCTTCTTCTTGGATAGACAGTAGTATGAATACCTGTGTTACCAGTACAGTAGAGGAAAGACCCTTCTTCTTGGATAGACAGTAGTATGAATACCTGTGTTACCAGTACAGTAGAGGAAAGACCCTTCTTCTTGGATAGACAGTAGTATGAATACCTGTGTTACCAGTACAGTAGAGGAAAGACCCTTCTTCTTGGATAGACAGTAGTATGAATACCTGTGTTACCAGTACAGTAGAGGAAAGACCCTTCTTCTTGGATAGACAGTAGTATGAATACCTGTGTTACCAGTACAGTAGAGGAAAGACCCTTCTTCTTGGATAGACAGTAGTATGAATACCTGTGTTACCAGTACAGTAGAGGAAAGACTCTTCTTCTTGGATAGACAGTAGTATGAATACCTGTGTTACCAGTACAGTAGAGGAAAGACCCTCCTTCTTGGATAGACAGTAGTATGAATACCTGTGTTACCAGTACAGTAGAGGAAAGACCCTTCTTCTTGGATAGACAGTAGTATGAATACCTGTGTTACCAGTACAGTAGAGGAAAGACCCTTCTTCTTGGATAGACAGTAGTATGAATACCTGTGTTACCAGTACAGTAGAGGAAAGACTCTTCTTCTTGGATAGACAGTAGTATGAATACCTGTGTTACCAGTACAGTAGAGGAAAGACTCTTCTTCTTGGATAGACAGTAGTATGAATACCTGTGTTACCAGTACAGTAGAGGAAAGACCCTTCTTCTTGGATAGACATTAGTCTGAATACCTGTGTTACCAGTACAGTAGAGGAAAGACCCTTCTTCTTGGATAGACAGTAGTATGAATACCTGTGTTACCAGTAGAGGAAATACCCTTCTTCTTGGATAGACAGTAGTATGAATACCTGTGTTACCAGTACAGTAGAGGAAAGACCCTTCTTCTTGGATAGACAGTAGTATGAATACCTGTGTTACCAGTACAGTAGAGGAAAGACCCTTCTTCTTGGATAGACAGTAGTATGAATACCTGTGTTACCAGTAGAGGAAATACCCTTCTTCTTGGATAGACAGTAGTATGAATACCTGTGTTACCAGTACAGTAGAGGAAAGACCCTTCTTCTTGGATAGACAGTAGTATGAATACCTGTGTTACCGGTACAGTAGAGGAAAGACTCTTCTTCTTGGATAGACAGTAGTATGAATACCTGTGTTACCGGTACAGTAGAGGAAAGACTCTTCTTCTTGGATAGACAGTAGTATGAATACCTGTGTTACCAGTAGAGGAAAGACCCTTCTTCTTGGATAGACAGTAGTATGAATACCTGTGTTACCAGTACAGTAGAGGAAAGACCCTTCTTCTTGGATAGACAGTAGTATGAATACCTGTGTTACCAGTAGAGGAAAGACCCTTCTTCTTGGATAGACAGTAGTATGAATACCTGTGTTACCAGTACAGTAGAGGAAAGACCCTTCTTCTTGGATAGACAGTAGTATGAATACCTGTGCTACCAGTACAGTAGAGGAAAGACCCTTCTTCTTGGATAGACAGTAGTATGAATACCTGTGATACCAGTACAGTAGAGGAAATACCCTTCTTCTTGGATAGACAGTAGTATGAATACCTGTGTTACCAGTACAGTAGAGGAAATACCCTTCTTCTTGGATAGACAGTAGTATGAATACCTGTGTTACCAGTAGAGGAAAGACTCTTCTTCTTGGATAGACAGTAGTATGAATACCTGTGTTAGCAGTAGAGGAAAGACCCTTCTTCTTGGATAGACAGTAGTATGAATACCTGTGTTACCAGTACAGTAGAGGAAAGACTCTTCTTCTTGACACGCCCCAGCAGCAGTGGATGCAGCAAGGTTGATCTGCTCCTGTTTGGGAGACATCCAACAGAAACCAACCACCTCACACTCCAGCCACTCCAGGTGGTCTTGATGCATTGTGGGAGGTCAGCAGGTACTTGGTCCACGTTCTAAGTTCCACTGATTTTGGTGGCCAGAAGGGTGACATAAGCACCTGCTGCCAACTATATGAAGCAGAAACATGAAACAATCAATGATCACATACAGTGGGGAGAACAAGTATTTGATACACTGCCGATTTTGCAGGTTTTCCTACTTACAAAGCATGTAGAGGTCTGTAATTGTTATCATAGGTACAGATCCTTCAGGTTTCGGGGCTGTCGCTGGGCAATACGGACTTTCAGCTCCCTCCAAAGATTTTCTATTTGGTTCAGGTCTGGAGACTGGCTAGGCCACTCCAGGACCTTGAGATGCTTCTTACGGAGCCACTCCTTAGTTGCCCTGGCTGTGTGTTTCAGGTCATTGTCATGCTGGAAGACCCAGCCACGACCTTCAATACTCTTACTGAGGTAAGGAGGTTGTTGGACAAGATCTCGCGATACATGGCCCCATCCATCCTCCCCCCAATACGGTGCAGTCGTCCTGTCCCCTTTGCAGAAAAACATCCCCAAAGAATGATGTTTCCACCTCTATGCTTCACGGTTGGGATGGTGTTCTTGGGGTTGTACTGATCCTTCTTCTTCCTCCAAACACGGCGAGCGGAGTTTAGACCAAAAAGCTATATTTTTGCTCATCAGACCACATTACCTTCTCCCATTCCTCCTCTGGATCATCCAGATGGTCATTGGCAAACTTCAGATGGGTCTGGACATGTGCTGGCTTGAGCAGGGGGACCTTGCGTGCGCTGCAGGATTTTAATCCATGATGGCGTAGTGTGTTACTAATGGTTTTCTTTGAGACTGTGGTCCCATCTCTCTTCAGGTCATTGACCAGGTCCTTCCGTGTAGTACTGGGCTGATCCCTCACCTTCCTCATGATCATTGATGCCCCACGAGGTGAGATCTTGCATGGAGGCCCAGACCGAGGGTGATTGACCGTCATCTTGAACTTCTTCCATTTTCTAATAATTGTGCCAACAGTTGTTGCCTTCTCACCAAGCTGCTTGCCTATTGTCCTGTAGCCCATCCCAGCCTTGTGCAAGTCTACAATTTTATCCCTGATGTCCTTACACAGCTCTCTGGTCTTGGCCATTGTGGGGAGGTTGGAGTCTGTTTGATTGAGTGTGTGGACAGGTGTCTTTTATACAGGTAACGAGTTCAAACAGGTGCAGTTAATACAGGTAATGAGTGGAGAACAGGAGGGCTTCTTAAAGAAAATTAACAGGTCTGTGAGAGCCGGAATTCTTACTGGTTGGTAGGTGATCAAATACTTATGTCATGCAATAAAATGCAAATTAATAACTTAAAAATCATACAATGTGAAATTTCTGGATTTTGGATTTAGATTCCGTCTCTCACAGTTGAAGTGTACCTATGATAAAAATTACAGACCTCTACATGCTGTGTAAGTAGGAAAACCTGCAAAATTGGCAGTGTATCAAATACTTGTTCTCCCCACTGTATCTCCAAGTAGTGTTTTCCATATCTTGGATGTGTAACTACAGGATGTGTAACTACAGGATGTGTAACTACAGGATGTGTAACTATGGGATGTGTAACTACAGGATGTGTAACTACAGGATGTAACTACAGGATGTGTAACTACAGGATGTGTAACAACAGGATGTGTAACAACAGGATGTGTAACTACAGGATGTAACTACAGGATGTGTAGCTACAGGATGTGTAACTACAGGATGTGTAACTACAGGATGTGTAACTACAGGATGTGTAACTACAGGATGTGTAACAACAGGATGTGTAACTACAGGATGTAACTACAGGATGTAACTACAGGATGTGTAACTACAGGATGTGTAACTACAGGATGTGTATCTACAGGATGTGTAACTACAGGATGTGTAACTACAGGATGTGTAACTACAGGATGTGTAACTACAGGATGCGTAACTACAGGATGTGCAACTACAGGATGTGCAACTACAGGATGTGTAACTACAGGATGTGTAACTACAGGATGTGTAAATCCAGTATTTAAAATGAAGTAATGTGTCAAATGGATGAATCTCCACACCTGTACCTTGTCTCACACATGCTGGACATTGTCCTGGACTAATTTTTTCACTGATTTGTGGGAGAAGGCTGCCTTCAGCTGAGTCAGTGTCCTTCTTGAAGCCTCACTGTGGTCTGAAAAGAGACAATCCATTATGTCCTTAATGATGTCTGTTAATAATACATTTGAGGTTTCACACAGAACAATGTCAATTTGGATGGATTATTTAGATACAAGGCTCCAATTGTCGTTTATTCTGCACAGATTGGCAGAGTCAATATAATTTCCTTATATTCATAGTTTCCTACGTCATAACGTATGAGTGGGTGTGAATACTTGTTTCAATACCTTTTGGTTATTAACAAATGTACATTGTTGTATTTCTATGTAATCACCTGGAGGAGTAGATTCTCTTTGTGGAATTCCTGTGGTGCCTCAATAAGACCTTCCAGTCTTGCAGCGGCTGTTGCTCCAGTGTTGTGTGATCTTTTACAGTGGATCATCCGCTCAACACTGAGGCCATCTCCACAGGACAGGTACCAAGGCCCCATCCACAACCAGAACATACTGAAACAAGATTCTCTGGTCTGATGAAACCAAGATTGAACTCTTTGGCCTGAATGCCAAGCGTCACGTCTGGTGGAAACCTGTCACCATCTCTACAATGAAGCATGGTGGTGGCAGCATCATGCAGTGGGGATATTTTTCAGCGGCAGGGACTAGGAGACTAGTCAGGATCGAGGCAAAGATGAACAGAGCGAAATACAGATCCTTGATGAAAACCTGCTCAGGACCTCAGACTGGGGCGAAGTTTCACCTTCCAACAGGACAACGACCCTATGCACACAGCCAAGACAACGCAGGAGTGGCTTCTGGAAAAGTCTCTGAATGTCCCTGAGCGGCCCAGCCAGAGCCATACAGAGACTGAGAGAGACATCAGCTAACAGTTTGCCCTGATCAAGGCCCTTCTCCTTGATTTGCTCAGTTTGGTCAAGCAGCCAGCTCTAGGAAGTGTTTTAGTGGTTCCAAACTTCTTCCATTTAAGAATGATTAAGGCCACTGTGTTCTTGGGGACCTTCAATGCTGCAGAAATGTTTTGGTACACTTCCCCAGATCTGTGCCTCGACAAAATCCTGTCTCGGAGCTCAACAGACAATTCCTTCGACCTCATGGCTTGGTTTTTGCTCTGACATGCACTGTCAACTGTGGGACCTTATATAGACAGGTGTGTGTGTTTGTGCCTTTCCAAATCATGTCCAATCAATTGAATTTACCACAGGTGGACTCCAATCAAGTTGTAAAGACATCTCAAGGATGATCAATGGAAACAGGATGCACCTGAGCTCAATTCCGAGTCTCATAGCAAAGGGTCTGAATACCTTTGTAAAGAAGGCATTTCAGTTTTTTTTTTTTATATACATTTGCAAACATTTCAAAACCTGTTTTTTCGCTTCATGATTATGGGGTATTGTGTGTATAATGAGTTTTTTTTAATTTAATTCATTTTAGAATAAGGCTGTAACGTAACAAAATGTGGAAAAAGGAGTCTGAATACTTTCCGACTGCACTGTATATGGGAAATGCCATTTGGAAGATATATTGTTGTTTTTACTGAACTATCACAATCATAAATAGAATGTTACTGTCACGGATCCCCCCGGTACCGCTGCTCATTCCGTTCACCAGCTCCGGAGGTCTACGTCACCGGCTTTCTAGGCGCCACTGACATGGATCATTACCACCAACCCCGGACTGTCTTGTCTCATTACGCACACCTGGTTCCCATTCCCCCTGATTAGTATGTGTATATATGTGCCCTCTGTTCCCCATTGTCCTTGTCCATTATTGTCCCATGTCCGTTGGTCTGGTGAGTACATTGTATTACAGTATACATACCGAGTATTGTGCATTCTCGTCCTGTGTAGAGGTTACACCTCGCTCTTTGTTTGGGTTACATCCATTTTGTATATATATAAATGTGTTTGTGTTGGGTGGAGTAAATAAAACCCCTAATACCCACAAAGCACCAGTCTCAACGTCAACAGTGAAGAGGCGACTCCGGGATGCTGACCTAGGCAGAGTTACAAAGAAAAAGTCCAGTGTCTGTGTTCTTTTTGCCCATCTTAATCTTTTTTCTTTTTATTGGCCAGTCTGAGATATGGCTTTTTCTTTGCAACTCTGCGTAGAAGGTCAGCATCCCAGAGTCGCCTCTTCACTGTTGACGTTGAGACTGGTGTTTTGCGGGTACTATTTCATGAAGCTGTCAGGTGAGGACCTGTGAGGCGTCTGTTTCTCAAACTAGACACTAATGTATTTGTCCTCTTGCTCAGTTGTGCACCGGGGCCTCCCACTCCTCTTTCTATTCTGGTTAGAGACAGTTTGCGCTGTTCTGTGAAGGGAGTAGTACACAGCGTTGTACGAGATCTTCAGTTTCTTTGGCAATTTCTCGCATGGAATAGCCTTCATTTCTCAGAACAAGAATAGACTGACGAGTTTCAGAAGAAAGTTATTTGTTTCTGGCCATTTTGAGCCTGTAATCGAACCCACAATTGCTGATGCTCCAGATACTCAACTAGTCTCAAGAAGGCCAGTTTTTATTGCTTCTTTAATCAGCACAACAGTTTTCAGCTGTGCTAACATAATTGCAAAAGGGTTTTCTAATGATCAATTAGCCTTTTAAAATGATAAACTTGGATTAGCAAACACAACGTGCCATTAGAAAATATGTTTCATCTTCAAAGTGGTAGGCATGTTGTGTAAATCAATTGATACAAACCCCAAAAAAATCAATTTTAATTCCAGGTTGTAAGGCAACAAAATAGGAAAAATGCCAAGGGGAGTGAATACTTTCGCAAACCACTTATATATATATATATATACATTTATAATTAAAATTAATATGTTTTGTTTAACTGATTGAACAAACGTTTTTTTTTTACTTGTATTTGTGGTGTGGTTTTCATATCAGCCCTTTTGAGCTTCCCATCCTCACCTGAACACCGTTTTTACCTGTTTATTTATCTGCAGTGTTTTGTCTTTCACTTCTTTTCTTTGGTGTGAATAAATAAAACCTAAAACCTAATTGAGAAATGGTTTCACTTGCAATGACTTGTTATGTTTAAACCGTGATTTAAACTGAGACTCAGTGATATGACATGTAAGGCTGTGTGTCTGCCTGTATTCATATATGGACCTGATTTCCATTCAGACTGCTTTGTCCAGCCAAGTGGGACTTTGTGGGATACATTGAATGTAATGGAGTTGAAGTTGTGTTTCCAGCTGTCCACAGGATGGCGCCAGAGCAGCATAACTGCACTGGTGAGACATGAGTAATATACCAGGGAAATACACTATACAGGTAAAAGTCAGTAAATTAGAATATTTTGAAAAACTTGATTTATTTCAGTAATTGCATTCAAAAGGTGTAACTTGTACATTATATTTATTCATTGCACACAGACTGATGCATTCAAATGTTTATTTCATTTAATTTTGATGATTTGAAGTGGCAACAAATGAAAATCCAAAATTCCGTGTGTCACAAAATTAGAATATTACTTAAGGCTAATACAAAAAAGGGATTTTTTAGAAATGTTGGCCAACTGAAAAGTATGAAAATGAAAAATATGAGCATGTACAATACTCAATACTTGGTTGGAGCTCCTTTTGCCTCAATTACTGCATTAATGCGGCGTGGCATGGAGTCGATGAGTTTCTGGCACTGCTCAGGTGTTATGAGAGCCCAGGTTGCTCTGATAGTGGCCTTCAACTCTTCTGCGTTGTTGGGTCTGGCATTCTGCATCTTCCTTTTCACAATACCCCACAGATTTTCTATGGGGCTAAGGTCAGGGGAGTTGGCTGGCCAATTTAGAACAGAAATACCATGGTCCGTAAACCAGGCACGGGTAGATTTTGCGCTGTGTGCAGGCGCCAAGTCCTGTTGGAACCTGAAATCTCCATCTCCATAGAGCAGGTCAGCAGCAGGAAGCATGAAGTGCTCTAAAACTTGCTGGTAGACGGCTGCGTTGACCCTTGATCTCAGGAAACAGAGTGGACCGACACCAGCAGATGACATGGCACCCCAAACCATCACTGATGGTGGAAACTTTACACTAGACTTCAGGCAACGTGGATCCTGTGCCTCTCCTGTCTTCCTCCAGACTCTGGGACCTCGATTTCCAAAGGAAATGCAAAATTTGCTTTCGTCAGAAAACATGACTTTAGACCACTCAGCAGCAGTCCAGCTCTTTTTTTCCTTAGCCCAGGTGAGACGCTTTTCGCGCTGTTTCTTGGTCAACAGTGGCTTGACACGAGGTATGCGGCAGTTGAAACCCATGTCTTTCAAGCGTCTCTTGGTGGTGGATCTTGAAGCCCTGACTCCAGCAGCTGTCCACTCCTTGTGAATCTCCCCCACATTTTTGAATGGGTTTTTTTTCACAATCTTGACTAGGGCGCGGTGATCCCTATCGCTTGTACACTTTTTCTGACCACAGTTTTTCCTTCCCTTTGCCTCTCTATTAATGTGTTTGGACACAGAGCTCTGAGAACAGCCAGCCTCTTCTGCAATAACCTTTTGTGTCTTTCCCTCCTTGTGCAATGTGTCGATGGTCGCCTTTTGGACAGCTGTCAAATCTGAAGTCTTCCCCATGTTTGTGTAGGCTTCAGAACTGGACTGAGAGACCATTTAAAGCCCATTGCAGGTGTTTTGAGTTAATCAGCTGATTATTTTGTGGCACCAGGTGTCTTCAAAATGTAACCCTTACACAATATTCTAATTTTGTGACACACGGAATTTTGGATTTTCATTTGTTGCCACTTCAAATCATCAAAATTAAATGAAATAAACATTTGAATGCATCAGTCTGTGTGCAATGAATAAATATAATGTACAAGTTACACCTTTTGAATGCAATTACTGAAATAAATCAAGTTTTTCAAAATATTCTAATTTACTGACTTTTACCTGTATATACAAAAGTATGTGGACAACCCTTCAAATTAGTGGATTCGGTTATTTCAGCCAAACCCGTTGCTGACAGGTGTATGAAATCGAGCACACAGCCATGCAATCTCCATAGACAAACATTGGCAATAGAATGGCCTTACTGAAGTGCTCATTGACTTTCAACATGGCACAGTCATAGAATGCCACCTTTCCAACAAGTCACATTTCTGCCCTGCTAGAGCTGCCCCGGTCAACTGTAAGTGCTTTTATTGTGAAGTGGAAACGTCTAGGAGCAACAACGGCTCAGCCGTGAAGTTGTAGGCCACACAAGCTCACAGAACGGGACCGCTTAGTGTCTATGGAGATTGCATGGCTGTGTGCTCGATTTTATACACCTGTCAGCAACCTGTGTGGCTGAAATATCCAAATCCACTAATTTGAAAGGGTGTCCACATACTACTGTATATATAGTGTATAGTTACACAGTGCTTTCGGAAAGTATTCAGACCCCTTGACTTTTTCCACATTTTGTTCCGTTAAAGCCTTATTCTAAAATTGATTAAACTGTTTTTTTCCCTCATCAATCTACACACAACATCCCATAATGACAAAGTTATGGGTTTTTAGAACTCCTGTGTTGTCTTGGTTGTGTGCTTAGGCTCATTGTCCTGTTGGAAGGTGAACCTTCACCCCAGTCTGAGGTCCAGAGCGCTCTGGAGCAGGTTTTCATCAAGGATCTCTCTGTACTTTGCTCTGTTCATCTTTCCCTCGATCCTGACTAGTCTCCCAGTCCCTGCCACTAAAAAACATCCCCACAGCATGCTGCCACCACCATGCTTCACCGTAGGGATGGTGCCAGGTTTCCTCCAGACGTGACGCTTGGCATTCAGGCCAAAGAGATCAATCTTGGTTTCATCAGACCAGAGAATCTTGTTTCTCATGGTCTGAGAGTCTTTAGGTGCATTTTGGCAAACTCCAAGCGGGCTGTCATGTGCCTTTTACTGAGGAGTGGCTTCCGTCTGGCCACTCTACCATAAATACCTGATTGGTGGAGTGCTGCAGAGATATCCTTCTGGAAGGTTCTCCCATATCCACAGAGGAACTCTGGAGCTCTGTCAGAGTGACCATCGGGATCTTGGTCACCTCCCTGACCAAGGCCCTTCTCCCCTGATTGATCAGTTTGGCCGGGCGGCAAGCTCTAGGAAGAATCTTGGTGGTTCCAAACTCATTCCATTTAAGAATGATGGAGGCCACTGTGTTCTTGGGGACCTTCAATGCTGCAGACATTTTTTGGTACCCTTCCCCTCGGCACAATCCTGTCTCGGAGCTCTACGGACAATTCCTTCGACCTCATGGCTTTGTTTTTGCTCTGACATGCACTGTCAACTGTGGGACCTTATATAGATAGGTGTGTGCCATTCCAAATCATGTCCAATCAATTGAATTTACCACAGGTGGACTCCAATCAAGTTGTAGAAACATCTCAGGGATGATCAACGGAAACAGGATGCACATGAGCTCAATTTCGAATCTCATAGCAAAGGGTCTGAATACTTCTGTAAATAAGATATTTCTATATATTTGCAAACATGTCTAAAAACCTGTTTTCACTTTGTCATTATGGGGTATTGTGTGCAAATTGATGGGGAAAAATAACTAATTTAATATATTTTAGAATAAGGCTGTAACTTAACAAAATGTGGAAAAGGTCAAGGGGTCTGAATACTTTTTGAATGCACTGTAGATATGGTGTGGACTGTATACTCAATACAATCTAAATCTGATACCTCACTGTCTGTCTTGGACTGATACTGCTTTTTAACTGCTCTGGTCAGTCTACTCAAATATTTGGACTATACATTTTTCTCTCTACAAGCAATACTTTGATAATTTGTCATTTCTAATAATGAAACATCCATTTATGAATAGATAGAGCAGGTTTCAGAACACTGATTTAACTGAAAATTTTGAAAAATATACTGCCAATATCTTCCCCACCAAAGAATAGCAGTGTGGTTTTAATATGATTTGACTCTTTGCAGGCTGTCAGGCTGTCTAGTCACAGAGGAAGGCTGTGCTTCTCTGATCTCAGCTCTGAGTTCAAACCCCTCACACCTGAGAGAGCTGGACCTGAGCTACAATCACCCAGGAGACTCAGGAGTCAGACTGCTCTCTGCTGGACTGGAGGATCCACACTGCAGACTGGAGAAACTCAAGTATGTAGAGGGTTTATGTCAATGTTCATATCAGACATGTTGGAGTTATCAGGCTAGTTAAGACAAACATTCTGACCACCACTTGGACAAAGTTATGCGATGTCCGTCTCCAGTCCTTTTCTGCCGTCCATGACGATGTTAACTCCAGTGGTGGAAAAAGTACCCAATTGTCATAAAGATACCTTAATAGAAAATGACTCAACTAAAAGTGAAAGTCACCCAGTAAAATACTACTTGAGTAAAAGTCTAAAAGTATTTGGTTTTAAATATACTTAAGTATCAAAAGTAAAAGTACAAGTATAAATCATTTCAAATTCCTTACATAGAGCAATCCAGACAATTTTCTTGTTTTTAAAATTTACGTTCAGCCAGAGGCACACTCCAACACTCAGACAATTTACAAACAAAGCATTTGTGTTTAGTGAGTCTGCCAGATCAGAGGCAGTAGGGATGTTCTCTTGATAAGTGTGTGAATTGGACCATTTTCTGTCCTGCTAAGCATTCAAAATGTAACGAGTACTTTTGGGTGTCAGGGAAAATGTATGGAGTAAAAAGTACATTATTTTCTTTAGGAATGTAGTGAAGTAAAAGTAAAAGTTGTCAAAAATATTAATAGTAAAGTCAAGTACAGATACCCCAAAAAACTACTTAAGTAGTACTTTAAAGTATTTTTACTTAAGTACTTTACACCACTGGTTAACTCTCTTTCTTAGCTAGCTAGACTATGCACTTGCCTCTGCTAGCAATACACTGTGCTAACATTAGCCTATTCTGTACCACAGAAAATAACAGTTTTAAACAGTTGTAAAAACCCACTTCTTCCAGACAGAATAGTTCCTGTAGATTCAGACTTACTCATTGCCAATCTGTTGTTATGTCTCGTGGGTTTCATAACCACGTCTGTATAACAATTCAATAATGATGAGACAGGAGACAGGAATCAATTCAACCATTTATCTGGAACGTGATCATCTCAATACATACAAACCCCCATGATGCTCTGCAGCACAACCCCAATATACAACAAATACATAAATAAGTAAATGGACACTAAACAAAACTCATAGAGGAATTTAAATGTTCAGTTGTAGAAAGTAGGGCCATGGGATAGGGTCAGAAAGGTCAGTATGTTTGATAACTGGTTCCAGAGGTGACATAACAAGCATAAGGTCCATTATAACACAGTGAAGTAGAGGTGGGAGCTGTGTTATATGAAGTGGTGGTCAGAATGTTTGTCTTAACTAGCCTGATAACTCCAACATGTCTGATATGAACATTGACATAAACCCTCTACATACTTGAGTTTCTCCAGTCTGCAGTGTGGATCCTCCAGTCCAGCAGAGAGCAGTCTGACTCCTGAGTCTCCTGGGTGATTGTAGCTCAGGTCCAGCTCTCTCAGGTGTGAGGGGTTTGACTTCAGAGCGGAGACCAGAGAAGCACAGCCTTCCTCTGTGACTAGACAGCCTGACAGCCTGCAAAGAGTCAAATCATATTAAAACCACACTGCTATTCTTTGGTAGTGAAAATAGTGGCAGTATATTTTTTTTAAATGTTCAGATATATCAGTGTCCTGAAACCTGCCATATCTATTCATAAATGAATGTATCATTATTAGAAATGACAAATTATCAAAGTATTGCTTGTAGATAGAAAAATGTATATGACAAATATTTGAGTTGACTGACCAGAGCAGTTTAAAAAGCAGTATCAGTCAAAAGACAGACAGTGAGGTATCAGATTTAGATTGTATTGAGTATACAGTCCACACCATATCTATTTTGACAGAGAAGCTAACATTTTAAATGTGGCTCTGTACTCCAGCATTTTGGATTTGAGATCAAATGTTTCATATGAGGTGACAGTATATAATGTCACCTTTAATTTGAGGGTATTTTTATACAAGTATGTTTCAACATTTAGAAATGAAACCACTTTATGTATCTAGTCCCCCCATTTGAAGAAGTCATAAGTATTCTGACCAATTCACTTATAGTGTATTAAAGTAGTCAAAAGTTTAGTATTTGGTCCCAAACTTGTTGGTTGCATTTGCTGTTTGTTTTGGTTGTGTTTTGGGTTATGTTTTGACCGATAGTAACTGAATGGTGGATGATGACTGAAGTAATTTTCTGTCTAAGTGAGTAGATAACATGTTTCTAAACACTACTAAATTAATCCTAATGATGCCATGATTAATAAAAATAATGAATGAATCATGAATAATAATGAATGAGAAAGTTACAGAGGCTACAACAAAACATGCTAACCTCTCACTATTAACATCACATAAACGGTGACATTCTGTACTGTTGCCTAATATGAAACTTTCTATCTCAAATCCAAAATGCTGGAGCATAGCACCAAATGTAAAACTGTAAGCTTCACTGTCCAAACACATATGGTGTGGACTATGTGTGCCTGGTAAACACATGTGGATCTGGTGAACAGTTATCACTTGTTGACCAACTACAGGAATACTGACGTCAGAGTCTCCAGTTTACAGTGGGGATTCCCCAGTCCAGCAGAGAGCAGCTTCACTCCTGAATCCTTCAGGTCATTGTTACTCAGATCCAGCTCTCTCAGGTGTGAGGGGTTTGACTTCAGAGCTGAGACCAGAGAAGCACAGCCTTCCTCTGTGACTAGACAGCATGACAGCCTGCAAAGAGTCAAATAATATTAAAACCACACTGCTATACTTTGGTGGTGAAAATTGTGGCAGTATATTTTTACAACATATTCAGATATATCAGTGTCCTGAAACCTGCCATATCCATTCATAAATGAATGTATCATTATTAGAAATGATCATAATATTGCTTGTAGAGAGAAACATGTATAGTACGAATATTTGAGTTGACTGACCAGACCAGTTTAAAAAGCACTATCAGTCAAAAGACAGACAGTGAGGTATCAGATTTACCGTATTTTCCGCACTATAAGGCGCACCGGAGTATAAGCCGCAGCAGCTAAATTGAATGATGTGTACATATATAAGCCGCACTGGACTATAAGCCGCAGGTGTTTTAATGTTAAATTACCATATGTAAGGGTTCGTGCACAGAGGGGATTGTTGGGAAAGAGATGGCTGCTTGAGGAAGCTCCCATTTATTAACATTTCAACAAACAAGTTGCATATTTGCATAACGTTTTCCAGCAAAATTAGTTACCGTATTTTCCGCACTATAAGGCGCACCGGATTATAAGGCGCACCTTCAATGACTGGCTTATTTTAGAACTGTTTTCATATATAGGGCGCACCGGATTATAAGGCGCATAGAATAGAAGATAGTCAAACGATTGACTGGGGTTGCGTTATGCATCCACTAGATGGAGCTGTGCTAAAGGGAATGTCAACAAAACAGTCAGATAAAGTCAAACTTTATTAACATTTACATTTTACATTTTAGTCATTTAGCAGATGCTCTTATCCAGAGCGACTTACAGTTAGTGCATACATTATTTGTTATACCCCCCGTGGGAATTGAACCCACAGCCCTGGTGTTGCAAACACCATGCTCTACCAACTGAGCTACATCCCTGCCGGCCATTCCCTCCCCTACCCTGGATGACGCTGGGCCAATTGTGCGCCGCCCCATGGGTCTCCCGGTCGCGGCCAGCTACGACAGAGCCTGGATTAAGCGTTCTGACAACTCCGTTCACTCCCATGGTAACGTTGTTCAAACGTTAATGTGCATATTAACAATATCTCCCAGCCTTGCTCACTCTTCTCCCAAACGTGGAGGGGAACTTTTCCCTGATTCAGTAAACACATAGTAAAAGAAACAGTCTGATACCACTAAATCAAACGTTAGTGCATAACTCAACATTGTTCAGTTACGTATAACACGTAAAGCTCACTTTTTCAGTTCATTCCCCGTCCACAAATCCCTCGAATTCTTCTTCTTCAGTGTCCGAATTGAACAGTTGGGCGACTACGGCATCCAACCTGCCCGGCTCCCTCTCGTCATTATCCCAGTCAGTGTCGCTGCTGTTGCCTGGCAGTTCAGAGATTATTCCTGCCTTCGTGAAAGCTTGGACCACAGTTGAGACTGATATATCAGCCTATTGATTCATTAATGTTGAATTCTCTCGCTGCTGCTCTATTCCCATATTCTACTGTGTGACCGACAGCCTTGAGCTTGAACTCTGCGTCGTAAGCGTGTCTCTTGAAAGCTGCCATTTTGGGGTCTTTATACACAGACAAGTGGTGTGGGACTGTGAGTAAGCACAGTACCAGTGTTTACTGACAACGGTAGCCGTAATGCTGCAAGCGGTGCGGCTCTGTAGTGTACCAGTCGTACTGAAACATTTCATTATTATTAAATAGTTTTTATTGGTTTTTCATACTGAAACATTTTGACAGAGCGCCTTGAGCGGCGTGTACAACCAGCATGGATCAACCAATTAACCAATTGATCCATATATAAGGCGCTCCGGATTATAAGGCGCACTGTCGTTTTTGGAGAAAATTAAAGGCTTTTAAGTGCGCCTTATAGTGCGGAAAATACGGTAATAGCGTCACAATCATTTAACCACTTAACTTTGGTTATTTTTGAAAAACCTTGAAAAAGTGTGCACATCTTTGAATATTTATCTACATTATAGCCTACAGTAGTACCATAACAAAAAACAAAGCTTACAGCGCTTGACGAGGCAATATCAATGGCTAAATTTAAATGTGTTTTTTTTAAAGTGCAGAATAAAGTGCCTGTAACACGACAGTAAACCTAAAGTTGCAGCAACACGGCTGCTTAAAATATACGGTAATCAGCCTACCAGAAAAGTCATTAATCCTCGTCTTCATCTTTTAGGCTAAGGTGCAGTACATGGCTGTAACCAGTAAAGTCAAGTCATTAATCCTCATCTCCGTCTTCTTCCTGCGTACTAAAACCACCAAAGTCCTCATCTTCAGTGTCGGAAACGAACAGGCTCAGGGTGGCTTCGTCAGCCACTCTCCTCTCTCCTTCGTTGACGCTCTCAAAACCAACGAACTCCTCTTCGTCACTGTCAGAATCGAACAGCCTCTGAAGGGCCTCAGCTGTGGCGGCGTCCTCCTCTTCATCACGCAGCAGTCCAGCCTTTCGGAACCCGTTAATGATCGTGGATGTTTTGACACTCCTCCACGCTATCAGGATCCACTCGCAAACTTGAGCGAAAGTTGCTTTTCGCATGCGACCAGTTTTGGTGAATGATTTATCGCCGCTAGTCATCCACGCCTCCCACTGAACGCGTAGTGCCACTTTGAACGCACGATTGACACTGATGTCGAGTGGCTGCAGATGCTTCGTTGTGCCCCCAGGAATCACAGCTGGAATGGAGTTTGTGCTCTTGATGGCTGCTTTCACATAATCCGTTATATGGGCCCTCATGCTGTCCAAAACGAGCAAAGCTTTTTTTTGGTGAAAGAATCCTCCAGGGCGCTTGACGTAGCACTCATTCAGCCATTCATTCAGCCACTCATTCAGCCACTCATTCATTACGCTTTCCATCATCCACCCTTTCTTGTTGACTTTAAAGGAGATGCCATTCAATATTTTCTATTTTCATTTCGGTGGCGACTGTTTCAGCTTTCAGTCGGATCTGCACGGTGGAAACACCTCGGCCGTCTGCTCTCTGTGTGTTCACCCAATCTTCAAGAAAGTCTTCAAGTTCGGGCCATCTGCTTTTATTACCTCTGAAAGCTTTTTTTGACTTTTTGCATTGAGACAGTTCTTCCCGCTGGCGTCTCCAACGTCTCACCATTGACTCATTGATGCCAAGGCTACATGCAGCAGCTCTATTTCCTTCTTTTACAGCCAGATTGACTGCCTTTAACTTAAAAGCTGCATCATATGCATTTCTACGTTTGTTTTCCATAATGAGGGTTTGTGCATGAAAACTTCCTTTGCACAAACTGTCTTGCTCTCGTTCTGTCTCTCGTACCACTCTCGGTTCCACTTTTACTTTTGCGCGCTACCCGTCTCACTCTTTTCCGGCCTCCAGCTTTTCCTGCTGGAGCCCGCCGCTTAAAGGTGGGGGGCGCGGACCGGTCATAGAGCCCATAGAGTTAAAGTTGGTGGACTGTAACCTGTAAAATCCATAGATGTAGGAGGTCTTCTAGTGGACATTAGCTGTAAAAATCCATAGATTAGCCGCACCGTTATATAAGCCGCAGGGGTCGAAACATTTGAAAAAAGGCGCGGCTTATAGTCCGAAAATTACGGTAGATTGTATTGAGTATACAGTCCACACCATATCTATTTTGACAGTGAAGCTAACATTTTAAATGTGGCTCTATACTCCAGCATTTTGGATTTGAGATCAAATGTTTCATATGAGGTGACAGTATATAATGTCACCTTTTATTTGAGGGTATTTGAATACATATCTGTTTCACCGTTTAGAAATGAAAGCACTTTATGTATCTAGTCCCCCACTTTTGAAGAAGTCATAAGTATTTTGATAAATTCACTCATAGTGTATTAAAGTAGTCAAAAGTTTAGTATTTGGTCCCAAACTCGTTGGTTGCATTTGCAGTTTGTTTTGGTTGTGTTTTGGGTTATGTTTTGCCCGATAGTAACTGAATGGTGGATGATGACTGGAGTAATTTTCTGTCTAAGTGAGTAGATAACATGTTTCTAAACACTACTAACTGAATCCTGATGATGCCATGATTTAGAAAAATCATGAATGAATCATGAATAATAATGAGTGAGAAAGTTACAGAGGCTACAACAAAACATACTAACCTCTCACCATTAACAATAACAGAGGGGGTATGATCCTTGTTCCTCTGTAACTTTCTCATTCATCATCATGTGTTCAGAAAACATCTTCTATTCTTACTGACAATACAAGTGAAGTGACTCCAAAATGACAGGACATTATTCACCATTCAGTTTCTATTAGGAAAAACATCATCTAAAACACAACCAAATCAAACTGCAAATGCATTCAACAAGTTTGTAGAATCACAAGCTTGATGTAATCACTGCAGGTAAGGAATATGGGACCAAATACTAAACTTATGACTACTTTAATACAATATAAGTGAATATGTACAAATTATTACGACTTTTTCAAATGGGAGAACTAGATACATAAAGTGCTTTCATTTCTAAACAGTAAAACAGATATGTATGAATACCCTCAAATAAAAGGTGACATTCTGTACTGTCACCTAATATGAAACTTTCTATCTTAAATCCAAGATGCTGGAGCATAGCACCAAATGTAAAACTGTAAGCTTCACTGTCCAAACACATATGGTGTGGACTATGTGTGCCTGGTAAACACATGTGGATCTAGTGAACAGTTATCACTTGTTAACCAACTACAGGAATACTGACCTCAGAGTCTCCAGTTTACAGTGGGGTTTCCCCAGTCCAGCAGAGAGCAGCTTCACTCCTGAATCCTTCAGGTCATTGATACTCAGGTCCAGCTCTCTCAGGTGTGAGGGGTTTGACTTCAGAGCTGAGACCAGATAAGAACAGCCTTCCTCTGTGACTAGACAGCCTGACAGCCTGCAAAGAGTCAAATCATATTAAAACCACACTGCAATTCTTTGGTGGTGAAAATATATTTTTTCAACATTTTCAGATACATCAGAGTCCTGAAACCTGCCATATCTATTCATATATGAATATATACACACTACTACTAGTCGAGAGTTTGGACACACCTACACATTCAAGGGTTTTCTTTATTTTTACTATTTTTGACATTGTAGAATAATAGTGAAGACATCAAAACTATGAAATAACACATGTGGAATCATGTAGTAACCAAAAAAGTGTTTAACAAATCAAAATATATTTTAGATTTTAGATTATTCAAATAGCCACCCTTTGCCTTGATGACAGCTTTGCACACTCTTGCCATTCTCTCAACCAGCTTCATGAGGTAGTCACCTGGAATGCATTTCAATTAACAGGTGTGCCTTCTTAAAAGTTAATTTGTGGAATTTCTTTCCTTCTTAATGCGTTAGAGCCAATCAGTTGTGTTGTGACAAGGTAGGGGGGTATACAGAAGATAGCCCTATTTGGTAAAAGACCAAGTCCATTTATGGCAAGAACTGCTCAAATAAGCTACGAGAAATGACAGTCCATCATTACTTTAAGACATGAAGGTCAGTCAATACGGAACATTTCAAGAACTTTGAAAGATTCTTCAAGTGCAGTCGCAAAAACCATCAGGCGCTATGATGAAACTGGCTCTCATGAGGACCGCCACAGGAATGGAAGACCCAAAGTTACCTCTGCTGCAGAGGATACGTTCATCAGAGTTACCAGCCTCAGAAATTGCAGCCCAAATACATTCTTCACAGAGTTCAAGTCACAGACACAGCTCAACATCAACTGTTCAGAGGTGACTGTGTGAATCAGGCTTTCATGGTTGAATTGCTGCAAAGAAACCACTACTAAAGGACCCCAATAATAAGAAGAGACTTGCTTGGGCCAAGAATCACGAGCAATGGACATTACACAGGTGGACATTTGTCCTTTGGCCTGGAGTCCAAATTTGAGATTTTTGGTTCCAACCGCCGTGTCTTTGTGAGAAGCGGTGTGGGTGAACGGATGATCTCGGCATGTGTATTTCCCACCGTAAAGCATGGAGGAGGAGGTGTTATGGTGTGGGGGTGCTTTGCTGGTGACACTGTCTATGATTTATTTAGAATTCAAGGCACACTTAACCAGCATGGCTACCACAGCATTCTGCAGCGTCACACCATCCCATCTGGTTTAAGCTTAGTGGGACTATCATTTGTTTTTCAACAGGACAATGACCCAACACACTTCCAGACTGTGTAAGGAGAGGGATTGAGTGCTGCATCAGATGACCTGGCATCCACAATCACCTGACCTCAACCCAATTGAGATGGTTTGGGATGAGTCGGACGGCAGAGTGAAGGAAAAGCAGCCAACAAGTGCTCAGCATATGTGTGAACTCCTTCAAGACTGTTGGAAAAGCATTCCAGGTGAAGCTGGTTGAGAGAATGCCAAGAGTATGCAAAACTGTCATCAAGACAAAGGGTGGCTATTTGAAGAATTTCAAATATAAAATATAATTTCATTTGTTTAACACTTTTTTTGGTTACTACATTATTCCATATTTGTTATTCCATAGTTTTGATGTCTTCACTATTATTCTACAATGGAAAAAATTAAGACAAACCCTTGAATGGGTAGGTGTGTCCAAACTTTTGACTGGTACTGTATATACATGAATTAATGTATCATTATTAACAGTAGATAACATGTTTCTAAACACTACTAAATTAATTATTGTGTGTGTGTGTCCAATGAGTGTGTGTTCATTGAGTGATACTGTCACGGTTCAGACAGACGACCAGAGGACCACAATTGCGTCACACCAGAAAGTTTATTAAACTTAAGGGAAAAGGGAAGTAGGGAGTGAATGAAGGCTCCAGGGGTAACAGGGATCCCGTCCAATGTGCTGGGTCTGTGCCCCCCCCAGTGGCAGCGATGCGTCCTATGAAGCCGGTGGTGGGTGGTCCAGAAGTCCTGGGGGGGGGGAGACACAGACACAACAGGGCGGAATGAAACAAGGCAGCAGTACAGTTCAAGGGAAATCCAAAATACGTAGTAGCAAGGCAGAAGGCTGGTCAGAGTTACCGGGATTGAAGAGTAGTCAGGAGTCGTAATGGCAGAAGCAGGTCTGGATCTCCTGGGGCAGACGAGTATCCAAAAATCAGGCAGGTCCGGGGTCACAAAACCAGGGTGAGCCAGAAGCGCGAGCAAACAGGTTCCGGGTGTGAGCTTTGCAGACGATCTGACACCGGAGAGCTGAAAGACAGGGCCTTAAATACTGGGAGAGGTAGTGGGTAATGCAGCGCAGCTGGCAGAGTAATTAGAGCAGAGCAGAGCAGGGACAGGTGGAGCTAGTTAGGCTGAGTAGAGAGAGTGGTGAGCAGAGTGGAAGAAAATTAAGGTGGTAACCCGGTGGAGTGAGAGGCTCATGACAGAACCCCCCCCCCAAGGGACGGCCCCAGAAGTCCCAAGAGCAACACCACGCCGGGCGGGAGGAGGGGAGCCGGAGGAGGGCTAGAACTCCTCCGAACGGTCCGAGTGAACGTCCTCATCCTCGGAGGAAGCCGGAGGGCCGTGGTCGGGAGATGGGACAGGTCCCGAGACAGGATCAGGCACAGGACAGGAAGCCGAGCGGGCAGGACGGTTAGGGACCCCTCTGGGGCGGCCCCTACGGATTGCAGGTTGATCAGGATGCCGTTGGTGGAAAGCGGTGATGAGAGTCCTATCCACAATCCGACTAGCTGGCACCCAGGTCCTTTCCTCAGGTCCATAGCCCTCCCAGTCAATGAGGTACTGGAGACCCCTACCCCTCCGTCTGGACCGAAGCAGGCGGCGGACGGTGTAAACCAGACCACCATCGACGAGCCGTGGAGGAGGAGGACAAGGCGCAGCAGGGACCAGCGGACTCTCATGGATGGGCTTAATCTTAGACACATGGAAAGTGGGGTGCACCCTCAGGGAATTAGGCAGTTGGAGCCGGACAGCAGTTGGGCTAATCACTCTTATGATAGGGAATGGGCCAATGAACCGAGGTGCCAGCTTCTGCGACTCCACCCTGAGTGGCAGGTTCTTCGATGACAACCACACCCTTTGACCAACATGGTAGGTGGGAGCAGGAATTCTCCGACGGTTGGCCCCGGTAGTGTAGCTGGCAACGGATCTGAG
Organism: Coregonus lavaretus; assembly: GCF_964263955.1. NCBI lineage: Eukaryota > Metazoa > Chordata > Actinopteri > Salmoniformes > Salmonidae > Coregonus > Coregonus lavaretus. The sequence continues at coordinate 38,803 of NW_028164608.1, forward strand.
GAGTGTGGCTCGGGCTTGTGACCAGGTGCGGCGACATCGACGGGCAAAAGCAAGTGCAGATGGGCAAGTAACCTCCTCTTCCTGGCTGGCAAATAGAGGAGGCTGGTATCCATAAACACATTGGAAAGGGGACATACCGATGGCAGAGCAGGTCAGAGAATTGTGTGCGTACTCCACCCATGTCAATTGCTGCGACCAGGAGTGGGGGTTGCGTGAAGTCATGCATCGCAGTGCCTTCTCGAGCTCCTGATTAGCCCGCTCTGACTGCCCATTGGATTGGGGATGGAATCCGGAAGTCAGACTGACTGTGGCTCCCAGCAGGTGACAGAACTCCTTCCAAAAAGCGGAGGAGAATTGTGGACCACGGTCAGAAACTACATCCTTTGGCAGTCCGTGGATCCGGAAGACGTGTTCCAGGACCACCTGGGCGGTCTCCTTGGCGGTTGGGAGCTTGGGGAGGGGAATGAAGTGTGCCATCTTGCTGAAACGGTCAACTATGGTGAGAATGACGGTCATGCCACTTGAAGGGGGCAGCCCCGTGACAAAGTCAAGGGCGATGTGAGACCAGGGACGTCTGGGCACAGGCAGGGGCTGCAGCAATCCGGCTGGGGGCTGGCAGGACGACTTGTGTTGGTTGCAGATGGGGCAGGCTTGGACGAATTCCCGTACATCCTTCCTCAGAGAGGGCCACCAGAACCTCTGGGCGAGCAGGTTGTAAGTGCGGGTGGAGCCAGGGTGACAAGCTAGGCGGGAGTCATGTCCCCACTGAACGACCTGGGACCTCAGGTCTTCGGGGACAAAAAGGCGGTCAGCTGGGCAAGTGCTGGGACCTGGCTGGTTACGGAGAGCCTCCAGCACCTGTTCCTCAACAGCCCAGGTCAGAGCTGCAACGATGCAGGGACTTGGCAGAATCGACACAGGGTCCTTGGAGGGGGTGTCATCCTTCTGGAATTGACGGGAGAGGGCGTCTGGCTTGGTGTTGCGTGATCCAGGCCGGTATGACAGAGTGAAATTAAACCTGGTGAAGAACAGGGCCCAGCGGGACTGCCTGGAGTTCAACCGTTTGGCCGTGCGGATGTACTCCAAGTTCTTATGATCGGTCCAAACGAGAAATGGAATGGTGGACCCCTCCAGCCAGTGACGCCACTCCTCCAAGGCAAGCTTCACAGCCAGCAGCTCACGGTTCCCTATGTCGTAATTGCACTCAGAGGGGGACAACCGACGTGAGAAAAAGGCACAGGGATGGAGCTTCCTATCCTCCGCAGCCCACTGAGAAATCACAGCACCAACTCCCACATCCGAGGCGTCCACCTCCACAATGAATTGCCGGTCCACATCAGGCATCTGGAGGATGGGAGCGGAGGTGAACCTCACCTTGAGGGTACTGAAGGCTTTGTCGGCTGCTGGGGTCCAGGTGAAGGGTTGCTTGGTGCTGGTTAGAGCAGTGAGAGGGGCAGCAACGGTACTGTAGTTCCGGATAAACTTTCTATAGAAGTTAGCAAACCCCAGAAACTGTTGCAGCTTCTTTCTGTTCTCCGGAACTGGCCATGAAGTGACTGCTGATACTTTGGCAGGATCCATTTGGATACTTCCCTCTGCCACTATGTACCCCAGGAAGGCCACTGTCTTGACGTGAAACTCACATTTCTCTGCCTTGGCGTAGAGGGAATTCTCCAGAAGACGATGAAGGACTTGCTGGACATGGCGGGTGTGTTCAGACAGGTTTCTGGAGTAGATTAAGATGTCATCCAGGTAAACGAAGACAAACTTGTTTAACATGTCCCGCAGTACATCATTCACTAGAGCCTGGAACACAGCAGGAGCATTGGTGAGGCCAAAAGGCATAACCAGATACTCGTAGTGGCCTGTTGGTGTATTGAATGCGGTTTTCCATTCATCTCCCTCCCGGATCCGCACTAGGTGGTAAGCGTTTCTGAGATCCAACTTGGTAAAAACAGTGGCTCCCTGGAGCAACTCAAAAGCAGAGGTGAGCAGAGGCAGAGGGTAACGGTTTTTCACTGTGATGTCGTTGAGTCCCCTGTAGTCGATGCAGGGGCGAAGAGATCCGTCCTTCTTCCCCACAAAGAAGAAGCCAGCACCAGCAGGAGATGAAGATGAACGGATTAATCCTGCGGACAGAGAGCCATTGATGTAGTCCTCCATGGACTTTCTTTCAGGAGCAGACAACGAATAAAGACGACCCTTTGGAGGGGCTGTTCCAGGGAGGAGGTCGATGGCACAGTCGTACGGTCGGTGAGGGGGCAGAGATGTGGCTCTTGCTTTGTTAAACACCTCTCTGAGACCATGGTAGCATTCTGGGACATTGGAGAGGTCAGGAGCGGAGTTAGTAGGTACTGGCCGAGGGGGTAGTGCGGCAGCAAGCAGGCAGGTTCGGTGGCAGTCCTCTCCCCACTCCCTGATCACCCCGGTCACCCAGTCGAGCTGAGGGTTGTGCCGGCGGAGCCATGGGTAACCCAGGATGAGGGGTTGGCCTGGAGAGGGGAGCAGGTGAAACTGGATAGTTTCTTGATGGTTTCCGGACAGACCCATCGAGACCGGGGCCGTGACATGAGTGACCGATCCGAGTAAGTGTCCGTCCAGTGCCCGGGCAGGAATAGGAGGTGTCAAACGGAGGTTCTCCAGTCCCAGTTGGCATGCCAGCTTGATGTCCATTATGTTGGCTTCGGCGCCAGAATCCACCAGAGCAGCCAGGGTGTGAGTTGAGTCAGAGAGGCGGAGGTGAACTTGCAGCAGGGGTTTGCGGTCGGAGGACTGGATGGTCATTGAACTCAACCGGACTCCCCCTATGCCCGGTGAGCTTCGGCCCTTTAAAGGGCAGGTTACCACACGATGTCCATCACCTCCACAATAGAGGCAGAGGTTTGAGGTGAAGCGTCGCTGGCGCTCTGCAGGAGTGAGAGAGGCTCGCCCAATCTCCATAGGCTCAGACTGATCAAGCTGACCTGGGTGAGTGGCAGTAGATGACAGGAGCCCAGTCGGATCTCTCCGAATGCCGGTAGTAGGTGGACCTTGGCGCCCCCTCTCACGACGACGGGTCTGTATCCTTCTGTCGATCCTGACAGTCAGTGCGATGGCTTCATCAAGAGTGGAAGGCAGTTCATGGGAGACCAACTCGTCCTTGATATAGTCAGCCAAACTATGGAAGAACGCGTCCACCAACGATGGTGTGTTCCAAGAACTTCGTCTAGCCAGGGTTCGGAAGTCGATGGAATGGTCTGCGACTGTACGTCTGCCTTGTCGAATACTGAACAGTTCACGAGACGCCTCTGCGGTTGGTGAATCCAGGTCAAACACCTTCAGCATCTCCTCAGCAAACAGGTCGAAGGTTGCACATGCGGGGGTTTGACGTTCGAACTCTGCTGTTCCCCAGAGTCGAGCTCGGCCCGTCAGGTGAGTGATGGCATACCCAACTTTAGCCCCCTCCGTGGCGAAGGTCCTTGGCTGCAAGGAGAACTGAAGTCGGCAGCTAGTCAGGAATGGCCGGACCTGGGTTGAATCGCCGTTGAACCGCTCGGGGTTTCCAATCTTGGGTTCCGGAGCAGCGGCTGCAATGACCGGGGCAGGTAACTCGGGGGCAGGGCTGGTGGGCAGACTGGCTGGGGTCAGGTTGGTGAGGAGTTGAATGATCATGGCGAGTTGTTGTTGCTGCTGCTGGAACTGCTGCTCATGCTCATCGGTTTCCATGTCGGGGAAAGTGAGTGCTGAGTCCATAATGGTCAGATCGTACTGTCACGGTTCAGACAGACGACCAGAGGACCACAATTGCGTCACACCAGAAAGTTTATTAAACTTAAGGGAAAAGGGAAGTAGGGAGTGAATGAAGGCTCCAGGGGTAACAGGGATCCCGTCCAATGTGCTGGGTCTGTGCCCCCCCCAGTGGCAGCGATGCGTCCTATGAAGCCGGTGGTGGGTGGTCCAGAAGTCCTGGGGGGGGGGAGACACAGACACAACAGGGCGGAATGAAACAAGGCAGCAGTACAGTTCAAGGGAAATCCAAAATACGTAGTAGCAAGGCAGAAGGCTGGTCAGAGTTACCGGGATTGAAGAGTAGTCAGGAGTCGTAATGGCAGAAGCAGGTCTGGATCTCCTGGGGCAGACGAGTATCCAAAAATCAGGCAGGTCCGGGGTCACAAAACCAGGGTGAGCCAGAAGCGCGAGCAAACAGGTTCCGGGTGTGAGCTTTGCAGACGATCTGACACCGGAGAGCTGAAAGACAGGGCCTTAAATACTGGGAGAGGTAGTGGGTAATGCAGCGCAGCTGGCAGAGTAATTAGAGCAGAGCAGAGCAGGGACAGGTGGAGCTAGTTAGGCTGAGTAGAGAGAGTGGTGAGCAGAGTGGAAGAAAATTAAGGTGGTAACCCGGTGGAGTGAGAGGCTCATGACAGATACAGGAATACTGACCTCAGAGTCTCCAGTTTACAGTGGGGATTCCCCAGTCCAGCAGAGAGCAGCTTCACTCCTGTATCCTTCATGACATTGTTACTCAGATCCAGCTCTCTCAGGTGTGAGGGGTTTGACTTCAGAGCTGAGGCCAGAGAAGCACAGCCTTTCTTTGTGAGTCCACAGCCTGACAGCCTGTAAAGAGATCATCATGATTTCACAAACACACTGTTAATTTAACACCAGTAGTGTAGAAGGACAATGGCAGATGCATTTGGTTTATTCTCTTAAACAACATATAGATTAATCTTCCGTCTCCTAGAATTGTATGGTCATATTGTTATACTAATGTGAACATCAATGCATTGATTCAGTAAGTTTTTCAATATAATATAATATATTACATACATATTATAATATATATTTTTCTCTAAACTGAATATTTCTTCCTGATGATTAGTACTTAAATGTCATTTTATGTACTCACAGAGCAGCTCTGGAGGCTTTGACCACTGGCAGCAGCCTCAGAAGACCTTCCTCTGATCTGGAGTATTTCTTCAGGTCAAACACATCCAGCTCCTTTTCTGAAGTCAGCAACACAAAGACCAGAGCTGACCACTGTGCAGGTGACAGTTCTTCTTCTGAGAGACTTCCTGATCTCAGGTAGCTTTGGATCTCCTCCACTAGAGAATGGTCATTCAGTTCATTCAGACAGTGGAACAGATTGATGCACCTCTCTGGAGAGGGATTCTCCCTGATCTTCTCCTTGATGTACTTGACTGTTTCTTCATGGCTCTGTGAGCTGCTTCTTGTCTTTGTCAGTAGACCTCGTAAGTGCTTCTGATTGGACTCCAGTGAGAGGCCCAGAAGGAAGCGGAGGAACAGGTCCAGGTTTCCTGTGTCACTTTGTAAGGCTTTATCCACAGCACTCTTGTAGACAGTAACTTCAGTAACTTGCGGTTCGGCCATTAGATTGTCATTGTTGTTGATGAATGAGAGGAACACATATACAGCAGCCAGAAACTCCTGAATGCTCAGATGCACGAAGCAGTACACCTTGTCCTGGTACAGCACACATTCCTCTTTAAAGATCTGCGTGCACAATCCTGAGTACACTGAGGCTTCATTGACATCAATGCCAGCCCTTTTCAGGTCTTCTTCATAGAAAATCAGATTGCCCTCAACAAGCTGTTGAAAAGCCAGTTTTCCCAGTGACAGAATGCTCTCTTTATTCCAGTGTGGACCTGTCTCTTCTTTCCCAAGATACTTTTCATTCTTCTGTTTGGTATGAAACTCCACAAGGTGTATGAACATCTCAGTCAGTGTCTTGGGCATCTCTTCTGTCTTATGTTTCAGCATGTGTTCAAGGACTATTGCAGAGATCCAACAGAAGACTGGAATGTGGCACATGATGTGGAGGCTCCTTGATGTCTTTATGTGTGAGATGATTCTGTTGGCCAGGTCCTGATCACTGAATCTCTTCCTGAAGTACTCCTCCTTCTGTGGGTCATTGAACCCTCGTACCTCTGTCACCTGGTGAACACACCCTGAAGGGATCTGATTGGCTGCTGCAGGTCGGGTAGTTATCCAGAGGAGAGCAGAGGGAAGCAGATTTCCCTTGATGAGATTTGTCAGCAGAACATCCACTGAGGTTGACTCTGTGACGTCACAACAGATCTTGTTCTTCTGGAAGTCTAGGGGCAGTCGGCACTCATCCAGACCATCAAAGATGAACAGAACTTTGTACTTGTCGTAGTTGGAGATTCTTGAATCTTTGGTTTCCTTTGAGAACTGATTGAGAAGTTCAATCAAAGTGTGTTTTTCCCCTTTCATCAAATTCAGCTCCCGAAAAGGGAATGAAAATACAAATTGGACATCCTGATTTGCTTTTCCTTCAGCCCAGTCCAGAATGAACTTCTGCACAGAGACTGTTTTTCCAATGCCAGCGACTCCCTTTGTCAGCACAGTTCTGATAAGTTTGTCTTGTCCAGTTAAGGGTTTGAAGATGTCGTTACATTTGATTGCAGTCTCTGGTCTTGCTTGTTTCCTGGTTGTTGTCTCAATCTGTCTCAGCTCATGTTCATTATTGACCTCTCCTGTTCCACCCTCTGTGATGTAGAGCTCTGTGTAGATCTTATTGAGAAGTGTTGGGTTTCCTTGTTTAGCGATCCCCTCAAATACACATTGAAACTTCTTCTTTAGATTAGATTTGAGTTCACGTTGAAGAATCACAGCACGCTCATCTGAATCTAGAAACAACACAGAGGATATTAATATTACATCTGTTTTAATGCCTACAGTATTGTAAGACTGTCTTATAAAGTTTAAATTATATTCATTTATTCTCTTGTCTGTATAAATCTGTAAATGTTTCCATAATGCATTACACACTGGTGTGACTGATTTATATCATTATTGGTATTATTGATGGCATTTATAATGTTGTCTCTCTCTCTCTCTCTCTCTCTCTCTCTCTCTCTCTCTCTCTCTCTCTCTCTCTCTCTCTCTCTCTCTCTCTCTCTCTCTCTCTCTCTCTCTCTCTCTCTCTCTCTCTCTCTAAATTAATCACCACAACACATCCCAGCTGCTACTTGATGAGGTCACTAGGTGTTGTGTTAAGGCTGCTACAATATCATTTAGTTACACAGCTACTTTAGATGTACTTTAGCTACAGCTTTTAAATGTTCTAAAACAGCATTCAACATGAGGCAGACAGCTCTTACTTTTCTCCAGTGTGTCAGCAAGCTCCTTCTGGTTCATTTTCCTCAGGACGTGCAGTGTGATCTTCAGAGCCCCCTCTCTGGCACTGCTCTCCTGCTTCTCATCTTCAGCAACCACCACTTCCTTATCCTGCTTCTGACTCTCAAAGCCTTCTGGGAGTTCTGGACTAAGAATCCTTTTGAACATCTTCAGCTCGTTCTTCACAAATGTAATAATATTCTCTTCAAGCAACTGAAATAAATCAAGTAAATCAGTTAAGCAAGAGACTAAATGCTTTCTCATTAACACATGAATGAATGATTGACAGATCAACTTTACTTGAGGTAAACAAAAACAAATGTACATAACAGGACCACATACACTGAATATGGAGGCCAGGTCTGTTTGATGACTCTGGGAAGACTGACCACTGAGAATCTCTGACTTTGATTTCTCCTGTTGGTTTCTGTGGACAAAACATGAGATTACATTTCCTCATTCAGGGAGTGCACACACACACACACACACACACACACACACACACACACACACACACACACACACACAGGGAGGGAATGTTGTGTTTGTTTAATATTGTTTCAGGACTATGAAAATGGAAAAAAGGATTAGCCTATGGATTATGAAAACAACTAAAAGAAATGATAAAATGGGAGAGGAGAAATGACTAGAGACAGTGTTGTTTAACTCACTGACCATGACCCATGAGTTCTTCTTACCTTTGTTCAGTAGAAAAGTCTCCCTCTCTAAACCCTAAAGGTTGATCCATAGACTGGTCACTCTTCATGGACACACAGCTGGGTACAGGGGAGGCTGGTCTCTCCTGCTTGATTGGGCTTCAACACAACAGAGACAAACATTACATCTCTCATCTACTCTGAGCTCAGATGGGGAAACAAGAGTTTCATTCCAAAACGCAATATATCCATTTTCAGAAATCTTAGTAAATTAGCTTCTATTGTTTAAAGAAATGATCAAATAAATGGTTGTGTTTTCTCACTATCTAATCATGGCAGGGGGTTGTTCAATAACAGACATGTGTTTGTTTAAAATCGATCAATTAATGGCTTCATTTCAGAGAGACATGTTTTTTTTGCAAAATGCTATATATCTTCCTCACTCTCAGAGAAATAAGTAGTACTGCTAGATTTTACACAGTTAAATGTAACAAATACTACATTTGTAATAAAGAACTGTACAAATGATAAACTTGTGACATCAATATTTAAATATTTAAAACAAATAATTCAATTCAGTAATATGAGATCTGTATGTAAAACATTTACATTTGACATTTTAGTCATTTAGTCATTTAACATTTAGCAGATGTTTGTTATTCAGGGTCCGGATTCCCAAAAGCATTATAAGGCCAGGATCATAATTAGAATCTGTGACACTCTGGCTCCGGGACTTTTGTATTTGAGCCAGGGTGTATTTGTTTTGTTGGGTTTTGTTGTGGGGTTTGTTGTATAGGGTGTATTCGGTTGGTTGTGTTTTGGGTTAGTTAATTGTGGTGTCGTGTGACTCCCAATCGGAGGTAACGAGTGTCAGCTGTCGGCTCGTTATCTCTGATTGGGAGCCATATTTAAACTATTTGTGTTCTCATGAGGGTTGTGGGTTTTTGTTCCAAGTTCAGTCATTGTCGCTGTTGGACTTCACTTTCGTCTTTTGTTTTGTATTTACGTGCTTTTCTAATTAAAGTCATCATGTTCACTCGCAACGCTGCGTATTGGTCTGCTCCCTTTATAGACGATCGTGACAGAAAAACCCACCATAAGAGGACCAAGCAGCGTGTCAAGCGGCAACAGGACCCAGCTCCAAAGGCTTCCTGGACATGGGAGGAGATTTTGGACGGAAAGGGGTCCTGGACTTGGGAGGAGATCCTGGATGGGATGGATCGCCGTCCATGGAGCGAAACGTTGGAGAGGCGACGGCGAGAGGAGCAACGGCGTCAGCAGGGCCATCGTCGGAAGGACGAGAGGCAACCCCAAAAAGTTTTTTGGGGGGGGCACATGGCTTGGGCGGCTGGGCAGCAGGAGGCTGCCACAGGGCTGACGGAGGCAGAGAAGGGGCGAATTCAAGAGGCAACCAGGTTACGGGGGTCACTGGTCAAAGTAGGGAAAGGAGATGTAGGGGCACGGCGAGTGGTACTGGGGTGTATTACCAGTCCGGTCCGGCCCGTTCCAGTTCCCGGGGTAGAGCCAGTGGTGTGTGCCTCCAGTACGGTCCGGCCTGTTACGACCCCTCGCACCAAGGATACGGTGCGCTTCGCCAGCCCGGCCCGGCCTGTTCCGGCCACTCGCACCAGGGATACGGTGCGCTTCGCCAGCCCAGCCCGGCCTGTTCCGGCCACTCGCACCAGGGATACGGTGCGCTTCGCCAGCCCAGCCCGGCCTGTTCCGGCCACTCGCACCAGGGATACGGTGCGCTTCGCCAGCCCGGCCCGGCCTGTTCCGGCCACTCGCACCAGGGATACGGTGCGCTTCGCCAGCCCAGCCCGGCCTGTTCCGGCCACTCGCACCAGGGATACGGTGCGCTTCGCCAGCCCAGCCCGGCCTGTTCCGGCCACTCGCACCAGGGACACGGTGCGCGTCGCCAGCCCTTTCCCACCAGTGCCTACACCACGCCCCAAGCCTCCTGTGTGTCTCCCGAGTCCTGTGCGTCCTGTTGCTGCTCTCCGCACTAGGCTTTATGTGCGTTCCCAGGGTCCAGCATGCCCTGTTGCTTCTCTCCGCACTAGCCCTTATGTGCGTTCCCAGGGTCCAGCATGCCCTGTTGCTTCTCCCCGCACTAGCCCTGAGATGCGTGTCCTCAGCCCGGGACCACCAGTTCCGGCACCACGCACTAGGCCTTATGTGCGTCCCCAGGGTCCAGCATGCCCTGTTCCTTCTCCCCGCACTAGCCCTGAGATGCGTGTCCTCAGCCCGGGACCACCAGTTCCGGCACCACGCACCAGGCCTATAGTGCGTCTCGGCCGGCCAGAGTCTGCCGTCTGCCCAACGGCGCCTGAACTGCCCGTCTGCCCAACGGCGCCTGAACTGCCCGTCTGCCCAATGGCGCCTGAACTGCCCGTCTGCCCAACGGCGCTTGAACTGCCCGTCTGCCCAACGGCGCCTGAACTGCCTGTCTGCCCAACGCCGTCTGAACTGTCCGTCTGCCAAGCGCTGCATAAGCCGCCCGTCTGCCATGAGCCTTCAGAGCCGTCCGCCAGACCGGAGCCGCTAGAGCCTTCCGCCAGACAGGATCAGCCAGAGCCTTCCGCCAGACAGGATCAGCCAGAGCCTTCCGCCAGACAGGATCAGCCAGAGCCTTCCGCCAGCCATGAGCAGCCAGATCCGTCAGCCAGCCATGAGCAGCCAGATCCGTCAGCCAGCCATGAGCAGCCAGATCCGTCAGCCAGCCATGAGCAGCCAGATCCGTCAGCCAGCCATGAGCAGCCAGATCCGTCATCCAGCCATGAGCAGCCAGATCCGTCAGCCAGCCATGGGCAGCCAGATCCGTCAGCCAGCCATGAGCCGTCCAGCCGGGATCCGCCAGAGCCGTCCAGCCGGGATCCGCCAGAGCCGTCCAGCCGGGATCCGCCAGAGCCGTCCAGCCGGGATCCGCCAGAGCCGTCCAGCCGGGATCCGCCAGAGCCGTCCAGCCGGGATCCGCCAGCCAGCCGGGATCCGCCAGAGCCGTCCAGCCAGGATCCGCCAGAGCCAGCCAGCCAGGATCCGCCAGTGAGTCCGGGGCTGTCCCTTAGCCCGATGCTGTCCCTTAGCCCGGTGCTGCCCCTTATCCTGGTGCTTCCTCTTAGTCCGGTGCTGCCCCTTAGCCAGGTGCTGTCCCTTAGCCCGGTGCTGCCCCTAAATCCAGGTGGGGTAAGTTGGAGGGTGGTCATGTGGAGGAGGCTAGGGAAGCGGGTGGTGACTAAGGTGGGGTGGGGATCACGACCAGGGCCAGAACCGCCACCGTGGACAGACGCCCACCCAGACCCTCCCCTAGACTGTATGCTGGTGCGCCCGGAGTGCGCACCTTTAGGGGGGGGTACTGTGACACTCTGGCTCCGGGACTTTTGTATTTGAGCCAGGGTGTATTTGTTTTGTTGGGTTTTGTTGTGGGGTTTGTTGTATAGGGTGTATTCGGTTGGTTGTGTTTTGGGTTAGTTAATTGTGGTGTCGTGTGACTCCCAATCGGAGGTAACGAGTGTCAGCTGTCGGCTCGTTATCTCTGATTGGGAGCCATATTTAAACTATTTGTGTTCTCATGAGGGTTGTGGGTTTTTGTTCCAAGTTCAGTCATTGTCGCTGTTGGACTTCACTTTCGTCTTTTGTTTTGTATTTACGTGCTTTTCTAAATAAAGTCATCATGTTCACTCGCAACGCTGCGTATTGGTCTGCTCCCTTTATAGACGATCGTGACAGAATCTTTGTAGGAGCATTGTTAAATCTCTGAGCTGTTTAAAAAAAAACATCGTTATTAACGTTGCACTTGAAAACGCTCGTAATCTAACACAGCTGAGTGAGTCATTAGATGCTTTTTTGCCGTCCCGCGTCACTTTACACACAGAAGATCTCTGCTAAACATCGAATCACATGGTTTATCCGTCTCTCTGTGACCGCCGATAAATTCAGAACAAAGTTGACTACAAATACAAAGTTGCAAATGTCTTTGCAATTAATGCAAACAAGCGAAGTACACAAATTATGCTTCAAATGAAAACCGAGATAACTGCATTAAAATATAAACAGTAGGCTATAGGCCTATTTCAATCCTATTGAAATATATTCCATGTTCAATATATTTAGTTATATTTTGCTACTTGTAGGCTACTGTCTGTAATTTGTCTCAATATATTTCATGATGTGTAGCCTAACATGTGCCCAATGATGTGCCGAATCTGTGATTTAGTGCATTTTTATTGTGTAAGCATTAGAATAAACTACCTCAATATTTGCAGCCGTAGGTAGTAATATCTTTCTAGAAGCTGATCCGTGGTCAGTATTGTGAAATAAATATAATGTTAAGGAATGATTTGAATGGACAAAACTGATCCGAGAGCAGCGCGCCCCTTCTTTCGATCCTATCAGTGTCGATACATGCTCCACCGGACGTGACTGATCCAGTTTCTGCTGGTCTGCCTGCGGATATGGAACTCTGACCTGTTCAACGGACGTGTGACCTTGTCCCGAACCTGCTGTTTCGACCCTCTCTCTCTCTCCCTCTCCTTCTCTCTCCCTACCACACCTGCTGTCTCGACCTCTGAATGCTCGGCTATGAAAAGCCAAATGACATTTACTCCTGAGGTGCTAACATGTTGCAACCTCTATAACCACAGTGATTATTATTTGACCCTGCTGGTCATCTATGCACATTTGAAAGTCTTGAAGAACGATCTGGCCTTAATGGCCATATCCTCTTATAATCTCCCCCCAGCACAGCCAGAAGAGGATTGGCCACCCCTCAGAGCCTGGTTCCTCTCTAGGTTTCTTCCTAGGTTCCTGCCTTTCTAGGGAGTTTTTCCTAGCCACCGTGCTTCTACATCTGCATTGCTTGCTCTTTGGGGTTTTAGACTGGGTTTTTTTTAAGCACTTTGTGAAAACTGCAGATGTAAAAAAATATATTATTGTGGTACGCATATGACGCAGACCAGGCCAGGGTTTAGGGTTTGAGAAGTCAAAGAAGTAAAAATGACTTCCTTAGTTGTTAGTAAAAAATAATTTAACTCAGCATTGTTGGTTAAGGGCTCGTAAGTAAGCATTTCACAGTAAGGTCTACACCTGTTGTATTAGGAGCATGTGACAAATCTAATTTGGATTGATTGATTTGTTCATTTTATAAATGTTCTGTCTTTAGTAGTTGAACACATTATTACTTCAACCTCGTGAAAGTGACAAACTGACACGTTTTCATGTTAGTCAAAAACAACTTTATATGGAAGGAGTGCCTTTGATTTGACGGCCTGCACATGCGCAGTTCGGCGTGAGACGACCGACCGTTCGGCGTGAGACGACTGCTCGACCTGATGACATGTTTTTACACATGACCTTCAAATTAAATCAAATGAAATTGTATATGTCACATGCGCCGAATACACTTTACCGTGAAATGCTTACTTACGAGCCCTTTCCCAACAATTTAGTTAAAAAGTAACAAAAATTAGCTAAATAAAAAAGGAAATAGTAACATAATAAAATAATAATAATGAGGCTATAAGGAGTACCAGTACTGAGTCAATGTCCAGGGGTACCAGGTAGTTGAGGTAATAACTAGACTATATACAAGGAGTACCAGTACTGAGTCAATGTGCAGTGGTACCAGGTAGTTGAGGTAATAACTAGACTATATACAAGGAGTACCAGTACTGAGTCAATGTGCAGGGTACCAGGTAGTTGAGGTAATAACTAGACTATATACAAGGAGTACCAGTACTGAGTCAATGTGCAGGGGTACCAGGTAGTTGAGGTAATAACTAGACTATATACAAGGAGTACCCGTACTGAGTCAATGTGCAGGGTACCAGGTAGTTGAGGTAATAACTAGACTATATACAAGGAGTACCAGTACTGAGTCAATGTCCAGGGGTACCAGGTAGTTGAGGTAATAACTAGACTATATACAAGGAGTACCAGTACTGAGTCAATGTGCAGGGTACCAGGTAGTTAAGGTAATAACTAGACTATATACAAGGAGTCCCAGTACTGAGTCAATGTGCAGGGGTACCAGGTAGTTGAGGTAATAACTAGACTATATACAAGGAGTACCAGTACTGAGTCAATGTGCAGGGGTACCAGGTAGTTGAGGTAATATGTACATGTAGGTAGGGGTAAAAGTGACTAGGCAATCAGGATAGAGATTACATCTCCTCATCCAGGGAGTGCACACACTCACTGACAGACACACACACACTCACACACAGGGAGGGAATGTTGTGTTAGTTTAATATTGTTTCAGGACTATGAAAATGGAAAAAAGGATTAGCCTATGGATTATGAAAACAACCAAAATAAATGGGAAAATGGGAGAGGAGAAATGACTAGAGACAGTGTTGTTTAACTCACTGACCATGACCCATGAGTTCTTCTTACCTTTGTTCACTAGAAAAGTCTCCCTCTCTGAAGTTTATAGGACGACCCATAGACCGGTCACTCTTCATGGACACACAGCTGGGTACAGGGGAGGCTGGTCTCTCCTGCTTGATTGGGCTTCAACACAACAGAGACAAATATTACATCTCTCATCTACTCTGAGCTCAGATGGGGAAACATGAGAAGAGTTTCATTCCAAAATGCTATATATCCATTTTCAGAAATGTTAGTAAATTAGTTTCTATTGTTTAAAGAAATGATCAAATAAATGGTTGTGTTTTCTCACTAGCTAATCATGGCAGGGGGTTGTTCAATAACAGACATGTGATTCTTTAAAATCGATCAATTAATGGCTCTTCTATAAGGAGCTCTTCTTTATCTACAGTGGTGTTACTTTGGCAGATAATGTCACCCATCTAAATAAATAGTATATATATATATATAGTTAACTAAATGTATGGTGTTTTTGGTTTATGTCAGTTTCATTGTTTGTTATGCTATAAATTGTTATTTTATGGTTGTAAGTGGTAAAATGAACTAGAAAATGTCATATTTTGACATTCTGAGTAATTACTACTTTACATTTACATTTTAGTAATTTAGCAGACGCTCTTATCCAGAGCAACTTACAGTTAGCGCATACATTATTTAATCGAACCCACAACCCTGGCGTTGCAAACGCCATGCTCTACCAACTGAAGTATATTATTAGTAAGGATATACTTTATTCAATACTACTGCAGTTGCTAAATAATTCCAATAGATGGAAGCATAAGACCATGAATGATATTTCAGAAGATCAATTTAGTTCTCTCCCTGGATACACCACCACTCCCCCTCACAGGAAAACTCCTGCACACGCTTTTTACTGTCCCTTTCCACACTGCTAACGCAAGAGGAACGACTGAAAAAGCATTTAACAGATTACTGTGAAATAATATAATGATGATTCATGTTTATTATTAGCTGTTTTTATGCTCATGTTTTGAAATTATACTTCATTACTATAACGATTATCAATAAGCCTGAACATTAATTTAGTCACCTCTGGTCGAGAAAAACGTATTTTCCTAGTACATTCATTGTCTGATTCATCAACCAGCAGCGAGCACTCTGCCTTCTAGCACAAGCGAGGGGCATGTTGTGGTAGATTTGCTAACTGGGAGGGTTGCATGATGTAATTTATCGGTGGGCTGGAAGACGCACTCTTGTCTTTTCTATTCCGAGGTTGTTTAATCGATATATTAGATATTTAAAAATGCATGTATACTAGAGTTGAGGTTGGAGCATCTGACTAGTGATTATTTACACGGGGTTCAACACCTGCTATAGTCACTATTTAATTGCTCTTCAAAAAGCATCACAGGCCTAATACGAGATATATAGCTAACTAAAGTAATGAGTGACCATCTTAGAAAATCATGGGACATATAGTATTTGGTTGCATGCTATTTTATGTCAATCATATTGCTGCTTGTAGCCTATAACTGATGCTTCGTGGTCTTATGCTGCCATCTATTGGAAATATTTAGCTATTAAAAGTTATTAATTCACGTACAGACGTTGGTGAGGCAGCTGAGAAATAAAGTGTATTAGATCAGTCTCAAACCTGCCCCACGCCAATTGCTGGACACAGAGGTTATTAGGTCACCCAGTTCAAACCACATTTGAAAAATAAAACAAATGTGTCTTATTTATCAAGTGCTCTGTCTTGCTATTATACATATAATAAAATAACAACAAAATAATTAAAACGCTATTTAATACTATAATTGTATTTATTAAGATAATATTATTACTAAAATAGTTTCTAAAAGTGTTCTAGGCTACCCTACCCTAGAATTAGGGGCGGCAGGTAGCTTAGTGGGTAAGAGCGTTGTGCCAGTAACCGAAAGGTCGCTGGTTCTAATCCCCGAGCCGACTAGGTGAAAAATCTGTCGCTGTGCCCTTAAGCAAGGCATTTAACCCTAATTGCTCCTGTAAGTCGCTCTGGATAAGAGCGTCTGCTAAATGACTTAAATGTAAATGTAATTAGGGGTTACGGCTAAAATAGGTTATAAGTAGGGTAAGAGTTTCTGTATAGCACTTTGTGACATCTGCTGGTGTAAAAAGAGCTTTATAAATACATTTGATTGATTGTTAGGTTTAGGGTTTTTATGGCAAAAAACAGTATGGGTTTATAGCACTCTTGCTCCTCCTTGTGGCCGTATGTGGGTACTACATAACTCATTCATTACATTTTTTACATTTACATTTTACATATTTAGCAGACGCTCTTATCCAGAGCGACTTACAGTTAGTGAGTGCATACATTTTCATACTGGCCCCCCGTGGGAAACGAACCCACAACCCTGGCGTTGCAAGCGCCATGCTGTACCAACTGAGCTATATGACACTTGCTAGGCTCATAATCTGAGGTAGCAACTGTGTCAGATCTACAAATCCATTAGCTAGACCACCCGATTAGACAACAATCACCCCATTATACCCATTTGGTTTGCAACAGTGAACCTGCGCAGCATTCGCTCAATTTGATGCCTATGAACGAAGATTTCGATGCATATCAAATTACCCAGCAGCCATTTAGAAACAACAAGTCATCAGAAAATGTGTTATTTCTTCATAAAAAATGTATTCTGGCTGTTTAAATCTGCCACATCTTGAAAAAGAGGACAGGGACATGCGTTTTGTTTAGATTGTACACTTTTTTCTTAAAACAAATATGTTTAACCATGACCAGAAATTTTTTAACGTTTGATGGCTTTGCGCAAGACAACACCTCTTAGACTGTGGCTCACCACAACATGTACTCAGGTTAACATTGAGCGCGCTCGCCAAGTAACCGTAACCTTGTTAATAATATTTTAACTGAGGTAAACCTACAGTAGAACTAATAGGAGCTGGCAGGGTGAAAAATGCCCAAACATAAGGCCTGTTTTTTCGCGATTACTTCATAACCAGGGACAGAAGGTAATATTATGAAACTGGGCTACATGGCGGATACAATGAACTAATTTTATCAGAAATAAACGTTGTAAAAAATGTCACTTGATGCGGCCCAAAAATAATATTAAAAAGTTCAGTCCTTGGACACATAGGGGTTAAACACTAAAGTTACCGTCCATCTAGTTGTTGGGTTTTATTTTTCTCATAATTGGATCTGTATGTGATGGATAGCTTGGAAGGAATGCATTAATGAGGAGCACTGTACTGATATGGATTGTTTCACATAACAGGGTGGGGAACGTTGGGGGTAGGACAGATAAGACTTGTGTTTCTTGCAGATGCGAACACTCTCTCTTTGTATTCTGTGAAACTGTCCTTGAACATGGAGTACAGTGGGATGATGTCTTTCTGGGTGCTGACTCCGCAGGTTATCATAGCAACTATGTCTAGTAACAAATGGAGTGCCGAGGAGTTGGGCCCACCCCTGCGCCAACGGATTGGCTGGACCACACTCAGTCCTTTGCTCTGGTTGGCCAACAGAAGAAGTGGAGGATTTCTGTCAGAGTATTTTAAGAAGAATTTAGAACAATGGATTAGTTAACTGAGTGCCCTGCGTGGTATTTCAGTGGACCCGTATATACGAACCTTCATACTTATCATACATACATTTTGCATATAATAAATTAAGCTTGGATTGAAGATCTCTTGATTCTTATTCCAATACCAGATTTGAATTACGCAATTTCTAACAATTGGTGACCTCCGACTGTGATCTGGTAGCGGAACTTCACTTCGCTGGAATTCACCCAGCCTATTGGACATCACTGTCATCGAACCGTGTTTCACAAATTGCCCGGGCTTCTATATAGGTAAGCAAAACACCTATTGTAATATAACTGAAGTTTTGCACATTGGCTTTATCCAAATTAATTTTGTGAAGCACCTGTTT
Organism: Coregonus lavaretus; assembly: GCF_964263955.1. NCBI lineage: Eukaryota > Metazoa > Chordata > Actinopteri > Salmoniformes > Salmonidae > Coregonus > Coregonus lavaretus. The sequence goes on from NW_028164608.1 coordinate 56,887, forward strand.
GATGTAAGTGAACCCTATTCTACTATAAATAACAATTACAGTATACTATTTCGATTTCATAATATACTATGCAAATGTTTGATAATTGTGATGGTTAAACCCATGGGAGTGCGACGCTATGACTGAGGCTCATAGGAGGCACTTTAAAGTAGATTAGACAGTGCGACGCTATGACTAAGGCTCATAGGAGGTACTTTAAAATAGATTAGACAGTGCGACGCTATGACTAAGGCTCATAGGAGGTACTTTAAAATAGATTAGACAGTGCGACGCTATGACTAAGGCTCATAGGAGGTACTTTAAAATAGTTTAGACAGTGCGAGCTATGACTGAGGCTCATAGGAGGTACTTTAAAATAGTTTAGACAGTGCGAGCTATGACTGAGGCTCATAGGAGGTACTTTAAAAGTAAGACAGTGCGAGTGTTGTCGTATGCATGAGAGTGTGAATGACAAACCTGTATACTTTGTTAGAAAACTAATTGGAAGTTAAAACGTCTGTGGCTGTCCAAACTGTGTAATTTGGGGATAACTGTTGGGTTCGTGATTGTTTAAACCATATAACCCATCAATAACAATTGGGAACATAAAGCTAAAGTGATTAATTGTGTGACTGAACTGGTTTTGAATAGTTGTGTTGAAACAATTTGGTTTATTATTTGATTCAGTGTTTGATGTTTGACATAGCATAATACTGGTTCTAGGTGTTTGGGTTGAAGCTTTTTGGTTTATTATTTGATTTAACGTTTGATGTTTGACCCTGCAAAATACTGGTTAAACAATTAGACTGAAATAATTCGGTTTATCGTTGAAATATAAATATGCACCAACTTTAATTAATTAGGTGGGAATGATTTGTTTTAAATAAATAGACTAAAATACTTTAAATAACGGCAGAATATTTGGAACACTAAAACGAAAAACAGCTCTTCAAAAAGCCTGCTCTCCTCAAAAGCTGAAGAGAGAGTTGCGAGGGGAGGGTCTGGAGAGAGCGAAAGTGTGGCTTTTGGAGCAAGGAAAGACTGGAGTTGGCTGGGAACACCACGGGGTGATTATTTGAGAGGTGCCTGTGGGTTTCTGACGAGGGATGAGATGGGTGAGAAAGTAGAGAATATTTACATTTGCATTTTTGGTGATTTGGCAGACACTCTTGTCCAGAGCGACTTGCAGGAGCGATTGGGGTTGAGTGCCTTGCTCGAGGGCACATCGGCAGATTTTTCGCCTGGTCGGCTCGGGGATTGGAACCGGTGACCTCTCGGTTCTTGGCGCGGTGCTACTGATCACTAAGCTGCCTGCCGCCCCATATGAGTTTAAGGTTGTGGCGTTGTTTGATCATGTGATAAGGTTTAATTTGTAATCGGACCATAACTAAAGTGGTTGTAGAAGTAATGTATAGGTAGGGGAGAGCCAATAGGGGGCTCCATTGAACTATTATGGTTTATTTGGCATTTCAATGGCATAAGGTGAAATCTGTATGCATGAGGGGAATTCGATTATGTATTATTATAGTATTATGGACACTCCGTAATAAATAAACTGAACCAAACAAGACGTTACTACAGCAATAGAGAATAGTTAATGTTGTTACGTTAGTTCTTAAACCCGATGATAGAGGAAAATGCAGAACGCTGTTAGAGTGTGTTTTATTTAGGCTACTAGGGTGTTTGAGACGGAAGGGCTGGCTAGACGGGGGTGATGACGTGGCTGGATGTGCGACGTGAAAGTATTTACTTTGTGAAAATCGTAGATTGTGTGGAGTGACTGGCGATGTCCCTGGTTCGAACACAGGTAGGGACAGTAGACAAAGCTTTCGCAGTGGGGCTATATACCTAGATTACTATGTGAAAGGTTGAATTAGATAGCTTAAATAGAAGTATTCTAGAAAAGTCTATGAAAATATGTTATAGGGTTACCATGCGCTCTCCCCGAAGGAGCAAGGGGAGGGTGAGAGACAGTACAGTTCAGATGGTAGGAACATCATTAAATGTATGCTAATCAACGATAGCAAGTATTTGTTTTATTAATTAGGGCATAATCAGAGAGAACAGTTAGATAAATTGAATAGCGAACTGAAATGGTTTAGCGGGAAAATATAAATGTTTGGTACATGTAGCAGAGTTAGGGTAATCAATTAAATAATAATTGTATACTCGAGGAATTTTGAGTGGTTTTATAGATTAGTTATGAGGAATTAGTGACACAAACAATTATTGATGGGTTAAGACTGGGGATAACCAGGAGAAAGAGATTAGCTCATCTCGTTGGAATGTTGCCAAGGGCTAGGGGAGCAGTAGTGAAGTTAGGCCGTATTTAGGTCATAAAAGTGAACTACCAAATTAAGGCCTGGCTATTTGTGGTTGTTTTTCAAATTGGGTTTTCAAATAAAAAACAACACACCTAGTATGATGTTTATAAAGCCTTGTTGTTTCAATTTTGGGGGGTTTTCAGCAGGTCAAGGGTGATAGGTCTTAGAGGAGCACACAGTGAATTTTATGGAGTTTTTTTTTAGCTTTTGGCTGAGTTTGGGGTATATATGATTTCTTATGAGAATGAATGTCATGAGGATTTAATGAACACTTGGGATAGCTAACATTTATGAAATATTTAGAATAATGGTAATGTTTAGTATACTATGGGATTAAACAGTTCGTTAAATGATTTCAATGGCCTCTGAACTCTGTTTTAACATTCTGGTGTTATTTTAATCATCCACACTAGTAAATTCTAAAGGCATGAGAGGAGGACTTTAAGATAGTTTATTTTACTAAGTTGAGGGTAATTTATAGTACAGTGAAAATTGTGAAGAAGATTATAATTTGGTAATAATATATTTGATTTGAACCATAAAATAACAGAAGAGAGAGTGGAGGAATGGCAATTGGATAATGAATTACCAATATTAACTAAAGTGATTGTTTAGATAGGTGGTAATATTGAAACATGGCCAAATCATGTGTCAAAAAGGGGGATGGTTGGATTAAATATTAAATATATACGAAGGAGAGGACAAAATACTTAAAAAAAAAAAAAAACATGTATGATAGTTTATTAACCACACCTGTATGTCAGAGGTTTTGTGCCCCACAGGTGAACTAAAGGAGAAGGTGACCCACTCTATCTAACCAGGAGACTGAATCAGGCCTGGCGGGAAGGGCCCTACCAAGTACTGCCTTTGCCAGCAGAATAGCTGAGAGATCCATCTGGGTGCATGTCACACACTGTAAAGAGGCAAAACCAGCTACACCTGACGAACAAACACAGAGTTAGGAGAAAGATCCGATAACCACAAGGGTCCGGGGGTTGGCTCCTTAACGAAGATTCCCTTACCCTGTCTGATCATCCCTGTGTGAGTTCGGTAGAAGGTGAAGCAATGGGTTGGCCTCTGGCATCTGACATGTTCTCAGGGCAAGGGTGGGGATTCACAGGTCTCCCGACGGTAGGTAGCTGTCTGATTGTGGGGGCCATATTCCTAACACACACGGACCCTCCTGTTTCAGCCAGAAGTGGTAGTTAACCTAACACAAGTTGAAAAGGCATAGGAGACAGCTAGATGTAGGGAAAGGGGAAATACTAGGGACTTTAGGGGAGGACATCACCAATCTCCATACACAGTTTAGGGACAGGTGGAGTATTGTGAAAGTAGGGAATTATCAGAAATGGCAGTGCGACCCATATGAGGGTAGGTACTGTCTGAAAGTCTGAATTATGTTAAAACAGATTACAGACCTGACAGGTGAGTTATCTTCTTCAACTGGGGCACCCTATAGAGTAAACCTCTCTGAGGGAGGTAGTGAGACAGTGCAAACTATAGACCTGAATGAAGTAGTACAGATGGAGATGGAGTAGATAGATTTTAACCTGTGGTTGGAATGGATTCAGTATATGGTCTAAAGAGGACTTTTATGCCTGTAGGACAGCCAAACCAAGGTTAACAACTACTCCGTTCCCCTTGACAGGCTTTGACTCTCTGTAAGGTTTATCCTCCATGCAAGCCCGATAACGGGGTCGTCCCGACCTGGGTTGCCTCAATTTGAAGTCACAGGGGATTCTAAATTGTTTTTCTAGTCTAATCTCTCCTCTTTGTTGCAGCCAGAGGATTTTAGGAGCCAAAAACCAGACCCGTGCTGACATCTGATGGATGTGTGGTGATAACTGATTGTGAACTCACCTACATACGCAAACAATCAAACGTGTCGGAGACTGGTGAGTTGTCACATAGAAAGTAGGACCTCCTCCCGGGATCCTTTGATGAAAGGATATATATTGATGGGATCCACAATCAGATCGCAGCTGGGTTTGAATCAAGTATTTTCTGGTGGTCAACAATTAATAAAAATGTAGATTGGATAAATTATATTTAATATAACCAGTAAAGTATTTATAAACCACACTCGTGATGCAATAAAGGGATTAGCTGAGCAGACAGCGGCAACTAGCTTAATGACATGGCAGAATAGAATAGCTTTAGATATGCTTTTGGCTGAGCAGGACGGGGTTTGTGTTCTGTTTGGATATATGTGCTGTACTTTCATCTCCAACAATATAGCACCGGACGGGCCCGTGACCAAAGCGCTTGAGTGACCATCACCACGCTGGCGAACGAACTGGTTGAGAACTCTGGTATTGATAGCTCCATAAACGGTTGGTTTGATAACATATTTGGTAAATGGAAAACTATTGTTGTGACTATTCTGGGTGAAGTTATAGCTTCTATGGGTATACTTGTTCTTTGTGGATGTTGTCTTATTTCCTGGCTGAGTGACTGGTTTGGTGAGTACTCTTCTATGGTGGTTACTGGATTTCTGACCCTAGTAATTGTGTTTTTGCTGTTAATGTGTTGTGCTGCTTGCATCGTCCCCTGTCTCAGGAGGTCAGTGGTAGGAGTGGTGCAGGCGTCGGGTATGATGCTGTTGTTACCGGCCCAGGATGATGCGGGTGACTCTGCTACTGACTCTGAGACCAAGCTGGATGATCCATGGTTTGCCTAGTAAAATACATACACGCATTTATTTTCAGTTCTTGCTCATTTATTACCTTATGTTTTTACTAACCACTGTGATTGTTTATTCTTCCTGATGTGAAGGTAAAGGATTCCTGGGTGGCTGGTAGCCAACTCAGTACATGTTAGGTGTAGGGGAGGAATAGAGGGTTAAAATTATAATTTTAAATTTTTTTATTAACATTAAATGTTGTGATTTAATTTCCATATCCTGTTATTCTTAAGGGTGATTATACTCTGTTTAGAGTGACACCATAAATGGTGTCAAAAGAGGGAATTCAAAAATTTCCCTTTAAAAATCTTTAATCACACCCTAGAGTTTTAATAATCTTGTGTTTTGTGTTCTATTAATCCTGTGTTTTATGCTTTATTAATCAAGTTAGCCATGTGAATGTTTGTCTTTCCTTATGTGATGGTTTGAACTTCTTTGATGACTGGTAACAGTTTGCAAGTTGGGTGTCGATGGAAGGACTGAAGGACTTTTATTATCAAATTGTCTATTAATAAAAGTGTTTATTTTTGTTTGTATTGTATTTTAATGAGTGACACCCTAGAGGGTGTCAAAAGAGGGAATTGTTGGGTTTTATTTTTCTCATAATTGGATCTGTATGTGATGGATAGGTTGGAAGGAATGCATTAATGAGGAGCACTGTACTGATATGGATTGTTTCACATAACAGGGTGGGGAACGTTGGGGGTAGGACAGATAAGACTTGTGTTTCTTGCAGATGCGAACACTCTCTCTTTGTATTCTGTGAAACTGTCCTTGAACATGGAGTACAGTGGGATGATGTCTTTCTGGGTGCTGACTCCGCAGGTTATCATAGCAACTATGTCTAGTAACAAATGGAGTGCCGAGGAGTTGGGCCCACCCCTGCGCCAACGGATTGGCTGGACCACACTCAGTCCTTTGCTCTGGTTGGCCAACAGAAGAAGTGGAGGATTTCTGTCAGAGTATTTTAAGAAGAATTTAGAACAATGGATTAGTTAACTGAGTGCCCTGCGTGGTATTTCAGTGGACCCGTATATACGAACCTTCATACTTATCATACATACATTTTGCATATAATAAATTAAGCTTGGATTGAAGATCTCTTGATTCTTATTCCAATACCAGATTTGAATTACGCAATTTCTAACATAGTGAAGAGAGGAGAACCGGACAGAGGGATGGTAGGTAGCCAGCATCCGTCAACGAGAGAGAGAGAAGCCCTCCACTGTATTTAACAGGTGGAAGAAACAACCAGGGAGCTCCATCGGTCCACAAGAAATGCAGGCAGCCGGTGATGATGTAGTGGTAGCTAGCTTAGCTAGCTGTACCGACTAGCTTGGCTAACTAGCAGGTCGTTCGTCTGTCCCTCGAGGATGATTACGAACCCGTTGAACCACACAATGAAACAAGACTAGCGAGTGAAAAGGATCTGGCTACACTCATACTGTCACTGACCATTAAGCAAAAAAGCAAATTGAACAATAAACTTCGGTGTCTCAACACTGTAACGAACTCCGTCGTTATTTCCCAACATCACCTCTGCCCACTCTGCGCGTAACTGGACAATATGCTTGGCGCCAAACCGTACGTGGACGCGGACAGTTCTGTACGGGGACGCGGACAGTTTCAGAACGCGGACATGAGCAGAGCAACACAATAAACTAAACCCAGTCTTTACAGTGGCTTACATTAGTAATATTCATTTTTATATATATATATATGTAAAACAAACATTCTAAGTTTTTTTATAACAATATTTTGAGATCTGGGCCCATATCCACAAAGTGTCTCAGAGTAGAAAATGTGTCGTATAAGTGCTGAGAATAAAGCCATTGTAGTCCTACTCTTATGGGTATAAATTAAAGCTATGCATGAAGCCTCTTTATTCATAAGTGTCCCACCTAGATGGCAGATATTTAGGACACCTCATGAGCTGTCCTAACCAGTTAAGAGGTACCAGCAGGTGTCTTGATAATAGAAACATGCAGCGAGTCAGTGGTTCCTGTGCAACATGTAATTGCTTTGGAGCAGTGGTGACCTGTCATTCAGGGCAGAGCCCCACCTGTTTAGCAGATGCTCTTACCCAGAGCGATTTACAGTAAGTGCATTCATCTTAAGATAGCTAGGTGAGACAACCAGATAATACAGTCAAATATACAGGATACGAACATTCAATTTCAGCTAAACAATGGATATATAGCGTTTTGCAATAAAAATAATAATAATTATCTACATCTAAAATCTATTAATTAAACATCTGAGAACAGTAATATTGAAGGTACCCATAAGCAACCATTTCTGATTATTGTGGAAATAGCATTTAGGAAATAAACTCTTAATAATTCTTAAACAAAATTGTCATCTCACCTCTTAGCTTTGGTGTCATGTTCCCCAGAGAGACTCATTTTAGAGGCAGGGCCCCCCTCCTCTCTCTCCCCAGAGAGACTCATTTTAGACCACTGACCCCTAAACAGAGATCCAACATGTTGGTTGTAGTTAACACAGTAATTCTTGAATGTGAATTGTTATCATTTATTAATTATCTCTTACAAAACATTTACTAACAGACATATCGAAACAGTCAGGCTATTTAATGCAATCAAATGAACATCTGGTTGTGACATCTCTTCTCCATGTTAACTGTCAATAATAATAATAAGTCACTGTTTGTTAAGGTAGTTATAGACAGTGCAGCAACACAAGGCCATGTCTCACACTTATTTGTATTCATTAAAAGTCAGCCAATTATTATCTTTAAATCTGTTCTTTTCTAAACTTGTCTGAGAATGTAGACAGAAGGGCTAAAACTGGCTTGATTGATCTGGGGGGGATCAGTGATCTATACAGAAAGGTTTTTTGCAACAATTAAGAGATTTTTTATTATTTAAAGTAGGCTAGGTTATAATGTATAACAGTAATTTTTTGTGTAAAGCAGATCAAGGTCTATACCTCAGCCAGTGGTGACCCGTCATTCAGGGCAGGTGGCCTTTCCTGTTGTGCATGTTATTTTGGCATTAATACATGTCACATATCAGTGTGCTAACAATGTAAAAAATATATACACTACCGGTCAAAAGTTTTAGAACACATACTCATTCAAGGGTTTTTCTTTATTTTGTACTATTTTCTACATTGTAGAATAATAGTGAAGACATCAAAACTATGAAATAACACATATGGTATCATGTAGTAACCAAAAACGTGTTAAACAAATCAAAATGTATTTTATATTTGAGATTCTTCAAAAGCCACCCTTTTTCCTTGATGACAGCTTTGCACACTCTTGGCATTCTCTCAACCAGCGACCCGTCATTAAGGGCAGGTGGCCTTTCCTGTTTTGCATGTTATTTTGGCATTAATACGTGTCACATATCAGTTTGCAAACAATGTAAAAATATATATATATCATTGAGTTAATATAGACACAGTCTCTTTTTTGTTTTCTTGAGTAAGGCAGCTCCAAAATGCAGAGGTTTCAGCCTAGCTCAGTGCTTTCTGTGGTGGTGGGGCAAGCCAGAAGAAAATACAGAGCGCTGCGCCGTGATTGGCTCAGTGTTCTGTCACTCATGGGGACACTACGTCACTGCCAAGTCTAAGAGTAGAGCTAGAAAATTCAAGCCCCTTGGGTGCTGCCACAGAGTTACATTAGAAGTGCCCATCCACGAAGGTCATTGGCCACAGATAAAATGACATCAAATCACATTATATCTACAGTAGCTTTGATTGGACTGATCATGTCAACATCATACTTTCAAAATCTTAGCCAGCAGTCATCATCATGAATCAAGTCGACAATCTACAGGCAAATCCTTTTTAATCCTTGTCATATGAAGAGAAATAATGAAGAGAAATGATAGGACAGCTGTTGGGACTCTGCTGTTGGGACTCTGCTGTTGGGACTCTGCTGTTGGGACTCTGCTGTTGGGACTCTGCTGTTGGGACTCTGCTGTTGGGACTCTGCTGTCGGGACTCTGCTGTTGGGACTCTGCTGTTGGGACTCTGCTGTCGGGACTCTGCTGTTGGGACTCTGCTGTTGGGACTCTGCTTTATGTCGGCCCTAACAGTTTGTGGGCACCGTTTGTCACCGTTATAGTGCAATGAATGTATTGTTTAGTGTTGTGTTGTGGAGTGGCTTTGCTGGCATGCATCCCCCTTTATTTATGTTTTGCCCCACCAAGATTGACATGCTAAAATCACCACTGACCTCAGCTATAGTCTAGATGACCAGCCTAAACCTGTTCAGATCAGTTCCCATAACGTTATAACAGTAACAGTAGCAGGAGCCTAGTCCTGATATGCAGATGGAGGTCTATACCTCAGCTATAGCCTACATATCCTAGATGACCTGCCTAAACCTGTTCAGATCAGTTCCCATAACGTTACAGGCCTACCAGTAGCAGGACAGAGCATGTACACTATATATATAAAAGTATGTGGACACCCCTTCAAATGAGTGGATTCGGCTATTTCAGTCACACTCGTTGCTGACAGGTGTATGAAATCGAGCACACAGCCATGCAATCTCCATAGACAAACATTGGCAGTAGAATGGCCTTACTGAAGAGCTCAGTGACTTTCAGCGTGGCACCGTCATAGGATGCCACCTTTCCAACAAGTCATATTTCTGCCCTGCTAGAGCTGCCCCGGTCAACACTAAGTGCTGTTATTGTGAAGTGGAAACATCTAGGAGCAACAACTGCTCAACCGTGAAGTGGTAGGCCACACAAGCTCACAGAAATATTAACATCATTAAATGAACTGCATTGCCATGAACAGATCTGTGACTTTATGGTCATTTAAATGGGGTTGAATATCCATCCCATCAGATTGTGTAAAGGATTTTATGAGTTCTGAAAAATACTGACTTGGAAGCATCTCTCTGACCTCACCCTGCTGAAACACACCCAAGTAAAGACCACATAGCTACAGTTATATGCTTTTCTGTTTTTACCCACTTTTACAGCCAATGTGTGACCTGGCATCCATATGAATCAGTGGAAAATACAGACTAGTTAGCCATTTCCCAATAGATGGACCCCACGCAGAACTTTCAGCAATGCAGCATCTTCAGTAAGCGAGTATTCCAGACACTCTCTTCTTATGAACCAGTTGCTATTAAATGAAGGTTTTTGGACAGAAAACCTGCGGCTACGGTAGGATTCTAGGCTAATCTGGGCTGGCACATCTGTTCCAAGATAGTCAGGAACAGTCGGAGGTGGAGGGGGCTGTGGAGCCATTATCCTGGCGGTGCTTGTGGAAGGGTGGGTAGGCTCTGCACACGGAGCTAACTGGAGCTCGGCAGCATCATCACTGTTGGGCTTGCCGGCGGCCTCGCTGGTTTGATGATGCTGCTGCTGCTCATCACTCTTCCTTTGGCTTTGTTTGGCTACTTTTTGTACCATTGTCTGAAGAAGCCTATTGTGGTAAAACGTCAGGAGTACGTTTTTTTTTTAGAAACTTTTAAATGAGCCACATGGATGCTAACTGGGGACTCAGCTAAAACTAGACAAATACACCTTTTTATTTTGGTATTTTGGGGACCAAATAAATGTATACCAACAGTGGACAATTCCCAGCAAAAGCATGGAGCTACAACTCTCTAGTGGAGAATAGAGGGAGTATTCCCCTTGGAGAATCCAGAGTGGCTCACTGAAGAAAAACATATTGGAGAATAACAACAATCTCAATCTGAAGCTATAAAGAAAAAAGGGGAATTCTTCTGAAAATCAGGAACACCATTCTTCCTCCTGCCCCACCTATTGTCCCTGTATGAATATTAGTTGCCATCTAATTGAAGAACATACTGCTTTATAGATCCCAGCCTGACAAACAATTGTTTGGGCCTTACTTTGAGCACTTTGCACTGTGCCTCCATTGAGTCTCCACGTGTCAAGCAGTACAGAGAAACGCCCTCTAGATGAGAGCAGAGGCCTGCTCTTGGATCTACCCTGTCTAACCACCAGTTTAGTGACCTTGTTCCATCAATATGTCCATACTACTTCACAACCGATTTGAGGTTGACCAGCAATGTCCCATTGGGCTCAACCAAGCCGAGAGTGAGGTTCTAGAAAGAGGACTGACTTTCATACCAACTCCTAAACAGGTGGACTGCGGGGAGCTCCGGAGGGATCTACACTTCTATCATAGAAGATTGAAGCTATTAGATCATTTTGATTATGAAACAGATTTTCCTCATATACTATTTCCAAACCCCTCACATTGGGAACCTCAGTTGGAGTCAGTGTCAGAAACTATACAGACTGTTATACGTAGGGATGTGGCTTCCTTTTCACAATTCCGAACCCGACCTGTATATCAGCTTAACCTTACACATTTTTCTAAAAATCAAGCTCTAGAAACATTGAACAGCAATCAGAATATAGTGATTAAACCAGCAGATAAGGGGGCTCAGATTGTTGTAATGGATAATGTGAATATCTTCTTGAAGCCAATAGACAATAGGATAATGGTAAACACTATGTTCCATTGTCCCACTCAACACAACCGGAAAACACAAAGATTAATCCAGGAGATAGTGAGTAAACTATATGAGGATAAGTACATTACAGATAAACAGATGGTCTATCTTTTTGGGGCAGATTCTCCAAGGCCTAGGCAGTTTTACTTACTGCCTAAAATACATATCTCCTGAGACGTTGGCGGTTCCCTACGGCTGACCAATAGTAAGTGATTGTGTCTCAGAATCTTCCTGTATTGCTGATTATATTGACTTTTATATCAACCCTCTATCCCAGAAACACCCCAGGTATGTTAAGGATAGTTATGAATGCAGGGTTTATTACTATTGTATTACTCTTTATATTAACTTAGCTACTGACTTGTTCTATTGTTGTTGTCAAGAGGTTAACCTGCTAGTCAGCGTTTCATTGCACTGTTAACTCCATGTATATGACAAATAAACCAACTTGAACTTAGAAGGGAAGGGGGAGGGCAGCCAGAAAGGGAGGGGAAAAGATGGCCAGCTAAATTACAGTATGTGTCCTCAAATGTTATGTCATCTAAACATCTCACATTAGCTGGAAGAACTGACAAATGAAATGAATCATAGAGGTCTTATAACTTATTCCATTCTACAGGTCCATTGTTTTGTCTCATGTCTCTTTATATTCATATACCCTGGGGACCATGTAGCTGTATTGAAATCACCTTGTTTTATAACCTTCTTTGTTGCTCAGTGGTACTTCAATTGGCCGGACCATGCCCAATTCTTTCACACGGTAATGCTCCAGCATCCACTCAGAGCTTATGCATCTAATGCATTCCTCAAATACTGCAGAGTTGTTAAGCAAGTCCCTGAGATCGTCATCTTCATCCACATGTATTTGCTTATTTCTAAGATGAAACCTGAGGGGATCACTGTAGTGTGTCATAAATGCATCAAAAATGGTTCTGAGGTCCTCAACAATGCTATTCTGTACCGTAGCTGGGATGCAGTGTTCTTCGCTGATGTTCTAAATAAAAAAAATATATATTATTTTTGAGACCTTCAATTAGTTTTTTTTTCTTCTTCTGAAAACCATACTTTTTCAATAAACGTTCATCAAATAAAACCCAGACTTTCCGCTCCTTTCTGTTTCTCGAAGGTGGAAACTGTGCGCGAATGAGCATGTGTCAATTGAATATCCAATGACGTAGGCCTAGGTGTCCAAATACTCATGGTCCAATCAAATCACACAATCTACTGATGGCGTGTCAACCAATCAAAATTTCGCAGATCATTACAGGCGTAAGTAAACTCAAAATTTGACACATAACTTTATTGACTTGGCACATTTTCTGTCCAGAGATTTTGAGAAATAAGAACCAGGAAAGATAAATCATAGAAATATATATTATTTTACATATTACAATAATTGTATAGCCTAGGTTTCATTTACAAACAGACACATTCACTACATTTGTTCCATTATTCACTTAATTACTTACAATTTTCAGTAAACTCTTATTCTATAACATTTATTGTTTTAACATTCACACTGCTAGTTTTACACATTATATTTAAATATATATATATATATACTCACTACCGTCATTTATATAAATATAATATATAATTATCAATATATAACTATATAATAGATATATAGCATTTACTATATAGACA